>NW_026273316.1:987500-1137500 GCF_020536995.1 Dreissena polymorpha | reverse complement strand
GGACCACATTTTAAGATTATCAAAAATAAGATCATGAAAAACTAATTGTATGCATACGGATCAATGAAAACAGGCTATTTAATAATTATCAGAATCTAACGCAAATGTCACCAAACATTGCAAAATACGATTGTGATTTCGACATAGTAGCTCGGTTGTAGGCTATGAGTTTGTTATTATTACGGAATAAATATTGTATATGAATACATGCTAAACCAAACTGTCTGACCTATAGGGGGTGATTCTGGCGTTCCGCTGCTGTGTCGGCTGGGGACTGGAAGTTGGGAGCTACATAAATAATCCGTTTCGGTTTCGGAAACTGCCTGCACGATGTTGTGCCTTGCGTCACTGCTTCCGTGCAAGCTTATTACGGCTGGATAGCCGACGTCACCAGTGAGCTCAACATTATCGCCTAACTAGTTTATTAGCCGTCATTTAACGAATGAAAAGCAAAGTGATTTAGATACGCGGACTATAATGACAATTTTGCCATTAGCTAAGGATGTTTGTTGATTGTTTTACTTTTCATATGTGGTTTAAACGTGTCAAGTGATGCAACATACACTGAAAAATTACATTTTAACATACGGAATCCTGGACCCTTTTCCTATTTACCAGCATGTTTTAATATTCAAATGAATGTTCCATGTATTAGTATAATAAAGGAAAGAATATTTACTTGGTACAAGTATGTTTCATGTCCTTGCTTCATATTCAACAAATGAAACCGAGCTTATATAAAATATACTTTATACTTGTATTAAATTAGTCTCTTAACGTCAGATCCGCTTATCAGGGATGACACTTTCCCCTAATACATGGTCTTCGTTTAAAAAAGACTTTCTTCGGACGAAAAGAACATTAAAAACGGAAAGTGTTGCTTCTGACGACACTTAACGAACATGCATTATACCCCGTGTTCCCAGACCACTATACAAACATGCATCAAACCCCCTTGTTTCCAGAACACTTAACGAACATTCATTAAACCCCGTGTTACCAGAACACTTTACGAACTTGCAGTAAACCCCGAGTTCCCAGAACACTTTACGAACATGCCTTAAACCCCGTGTTCCCAGACCACTTTACGAACATGCATTATACCCCGTGTTCCCAGACCACTCTACGAACATGCATTATACCCCGAGTTCCCAGACCACTATACAAACATGCATCAAACCCACTTGTTTCCAGACCACTATACGAACATTCATCAACCCCCCTTGTTTCCAGAACACTTAACGAACATGCAGTAAAGCCCGTGTTACCAGAACACTTTACGAACATGCAGTAAACCCCGTGTTCCAAGAACACTTAACGAGCATGCCTTAAACCCCGTGTTCCCAGACCACTTTACGAACATGCATTATACCCCGTGTTTCCAGAACACTTAACGAACATGCAGTAAACCCCGAGTTCCCAGAACACTTAACGAACATGCGTTAAACCCCGTGTTGCCAGAACACTTTACGAACATGCATTATACCCCGTGTTCCCAGAACACTTTACGAACATGCATTAAACCCCGTGTTCCAAGAACACTTAACGAGCATGCCTTAAACCCCGTGTTCCCAGACCACTTTACGAACATGCACTATACCCCGTGTTTCCAGAACACTTAACGAACATGCAGTAAACCTCGAGTTCCCAGAACACTTAACGAACATGCGTTAAACCCCGTGTTGCCAGAACACTTTACGAACATGCATTATACCCCGTGTTCCCAGAACACTTTACGAACATGCATTAAACCCCGTGTTCCCAGACCACTCTACGAACATGCAGTAAACCCCGTGTTACCAGACCAATTTACGAACATGCATTAAATCCTGTGTTTCCAGAACACTTTACGAACATTCAGTAAACCTCGTGTTCCCAGAACACATTACGAACATGTATTAATCCCCATGTTCCCAGAACACTTTACGAATATGCATTAAATCCTGTGTTCCCAGACCACTTTACGAACATGTATTAAATCCTGTATTCTCAGAGCGAGGCTTACTTTTTACAGAATCAGCATCATCAATAATAGTCGTGATTTCATTTAGATATCAGCATCATCAATAATAGTCGTGATTTCATTTAGATATCAGCATCATCAATAATAGTCGTGATATCATTTAGATATCAGCATCATCAATAATAGTCGTGATTTCATTTAGATATTAGCATCATCAATGATAGTCGTGATTTCATTTAGATATCAGCATCCTCAATAATAGTCGTGATTTCATTTAGATATCAGCATCATCAATAATAGTCGTGATTTCGTTTAGATACCGGGATATCATCAATAATAGTCGTGATATCATTTAGGTATCGGGATAAAACATTTTTTTTTCGTTATAGTATTTTATTAACTAGATGGACACTCAACGTACATGACTTAAAGTGTAAACATTGGAGTTAAATAAGACATACGACACACATGGGAATAATAAACATGACTTCATATAAAATACACATTAAAAATGACTGTAAGCGACGTAAAAAGTACTTTTGTATATGAAATGTGCTTTAAAAGGGAAATTTAAGTATACACATTTTAATCGGCTGTTTGTTTTTTCTACACTTTTGTTAAATGAGATGTTTCTCTATCGTGCAGAGCGTTAAAGCAAATTAAATAAAAATCAATTCTTTACGGATATATTTAAACGAGAGTTTCACAAACTGAAACTGATCAAATGAGCGTCGCTATGTGAAAACGGGGTTTAATGCATGTGTGAACAGTGTCGTCCCAAATAAGCCTGCACAGTTCTACCATGCTAATTAGGGGCTACAATTTTGCCTTAACTAGATTTTCGCTAAGAAGAGACTTCCTTTAACCAAACGATATCATAAAAGTGGACAGTATCCACCCTGATTCGCGCAATATTCACAGGCTAATCTAGGACGATATTTGTCGAGCATGCATTAAGCACCGTTTTCCCAGAGCGAGGCTCTGATATGTACGTTCTTACCTCAGAAGGACAGCATTTTTAAACTTCATTTCACTTTAGCACGACTATAGGAATATCCTCAGAACACTCGTACATTTCACCAACGAGCTAATACTATAGAATCATTGATATACGGCGGTAGAAAACTCGCGGATGGAAAACTTACACATTTGTGGACTCGTAAATTGTGTCCCCCCCCCCCTTAAAAAAACAATAAAACCTAACAAGAACTAATTGTTTGTTGTGGTCTTCACTTTGAGAATCGGTTAACCCACGAAATTAATGAAAATTCATGACACAGAATAATCACGATGTCACAAGAGAAATCACGATGTAGAACGAGAAATCACGATTTCACACGAGTAATCACGATGTCGCATAAGTAATCACGGTGTCACACGAGTAATCACGATGTCACACCAGTAATCACGATGTCACAGAATAATGACGATTGTACTGAACCTATGCATCCTGCGTATGTGTAATACTAATACCAAGGCACTCATTTAATAATAGTTCAAACAACAAAATTATAATGAACATTCTACAATAAATAGTAAGTGATCACAAATCATATACAGTATTATTATTGAAATATCCCCGAACAAACTAACGCACGCGAAGAACAACGTTTACGGTGTTGTTAAACGAGCTTATGATAAAAACACAACAGCCCGCGCTTGCAGGCGCCTACACCTATAAATTGTGTCATGTCCGGTGCAACGGCCGCTTAACGCTGCCAAACTTTGTACATCATCTGCATCCTCTTCGCACGTGTAGGAGTCGTAGATCGGCACGCAGTTCCCGTAACTGTCACTAAGAAGTAAATTTCCGCCGCCGGAAAGCCCGATGCAAAACAGCGGTGCGTTTGAGCAGTATTTTGTATCGCGCGCGGAGCAGGAGTCTCGTTAGAAGCCGCAGATCTGCCCAAGCTTGAAGCAGTTTTTGTTATGGAAGTCGTGCTCAGCAACAGCCGGTTCCGATTTTGGGCCTTGTGCTTGTGACCGTTCATTTTCCATGCCGACTCGTTTTGAATACAGTTCCGCGATCGCCCTACTTCCATTGCGCTGTTGTCTATTTTTCACGACGTCTCGGAGGTTGATCAACTTCTCGAGGGTTTCCACGAGACGTTTATTGGTGTCGCCACTGGCCATACTGTTCTCAATTATTCGATTCGCTGCATTGAGGGCAATTGTATCCGGTCCACTGCCGCCGCCGGAAATGGCGCCGGAGAAGGCTCTAGTCATTCTGTCGGCATAAAGGGAACCTCCTTCTCGCAGCGAACTGGAAAACAAATTTCAAGGTTCCTTTGCTTATTCTTGTGTTTTTGAATGAAATGGAAAAATGTGTTTGAATATGCGTATGTATGTATTAGTTAAAAATATTCATTTTAGCTCGATTGCATAGAAAGCATAAGGCTTAATTGAAACGCTCTCAAGTCCGCTTCCAGGGACTAGAACCAATATTTGGTGTTTATTGGGGAAATCTAAAGATCGATCCCACAGTAGGTCTAGAACCCGTGACCTCCCGATCGCGGACACAGTCTTCACTTCGCCACTGCGACTTTTATGCATATATTTTTGTTTCGTGTTATAGCTTACACATATGTCTCATACGCTGCGAATCCAACAAATCGCCTTAATGATATTTATTAAATTTCTAGGACAAAATCGCGCATTAAATGTTGAATAACGTACCAAGGCAGTTTTACTTTTAATTAATGTTGATAATTAAAGACACGATTGACAATGAATATACTATACCTTGTCAGTGACTTCAGGAAAGATTTCACGCTTTCTTCGGAGTCTTTATTCGCAGACACGTGATCTTAAATGGAATCAATAATTAAGCCTCGTTGTGTGACAACTATTTTAAAGCATGTGCGAAATGTCTTATGCAAGATCAGCCTGTGTAGTCCGCACAGTCTCATCAGACACGACAAATAACATCATGACTGGATTTTCGTTTAGGAGAGACTTCCTTTAAACGAAAACTACGTAGAAACAAAACGTGTCGTCCCTGATTAACCTGCGCGGACAACACACGCTTATTTTGGGCGACCTCCTTTACGCAAATGCATTAAGCCCCGTTTTCCAAGAACGCAGCTCAATTTCTTTACACGCATAGGAGATATCAGGCAAATTCTGTTGACTTCAAAACTTTTTGCAATCTAATAAAATCATCGCATGTAATAATGCATTTTTTATTTATTTTTTGTTTAATCTTAAATGTATTTTAGTGTTACAAGTTGCTTTTGAGTTTCAGAACAAAAGTGTTAGTTGTTTATTGTGTGTTTAAAGTTCTTTTACATGTTATTTAGCTATTCCAATGATGTAATATAGATTTGACAATAACTTTGACAAACTGAAAAATGATTTTTAGTAATAAAAAAAAAATCGTAAAACTCTTCATGGATAAAAAATAACTTAAGCTAACATGTACACTACGCTTCAGTGCAAATCTATCAATTAAATTATCAGTCTGTAAGAAGGTCCCTATGTACAGGCAAAACAGTTTTGTGTACTTTCTATATGTTTGATGATGGCATACTGCATAAATCATTTTTTATAATTGACAAAATTTTAATATTGTCTACTAAATTGTTTAAAAAATAAATGCCTATGTAAATAAAAAAACTTGCTTAATAAGTAAATTAAAAGCTTATCTTCTTATTCACAAAAAATAAATCTACATTCTCGACCCATCGGTATATTCGAAAGGTCTGCATACACTGTTTCAACTCAAAATTGTTATCTTTTGAAATAACAATAAAACCTTACATCCTAAGAACATTCACGTTCAACACAGAACACGTGCTCATTGGATTTAAAAACATGTTTGTTGCGTCCTGATACTCAAACATTTCTATTCAGTGTGATTAAAAACATATCTTTACTCAACATCTCTTTTAAACATTTTGTTTTTATAGTATGAACTAAATTTAAATCAAAATTCGCCCTAATATACTTAGTATATAAATTTATCGTGAGTGCTTGTTCACGCGCAAAAATGATAATCAATTGTAATATTTTTGTCACCGATAAACAGACGAATATCATTTGGCGGAATGTAAATATTCATTTTAAACTATTCAATGTTTCTTATGTACGTATGACGGTCAAAAATCCTTGTGACATGAAAAACGCAGCGAGTCTGAAAATTGTTAAATTGTCTCATAAATTTGTTTTATTGAGTTTCTTAACTATACATGTAAATGTCGGTAAAATTGAAAGCGACTGTTTTAACAATCCATTATAAATATGCCAACTGTATACGGTAGCGTAAGCACATTACTCCATCTGCAAGCACTAAGATATATATTCCACGGACAAACGTAAGTATTGTCAAGGTCGCCGTGGTGTTATGGATATGGTGTCCGCATACCGACCTGCTTCGGTTCGAAGTTTGGTTTATTCCCCATGCGGGAGCGTCCCCCCCCCAAACACCAAGTACTAGCCCATGTGGGGGCGTTCCCCCCCCCCCCCCAAAAAAAAACAAAAAAAACACCAAGTACTAGCCCATGTGGGAGCGTTCCCCCCCCCCCCCCCCAAACACCAAGTTCTAGCCCATGTGGGAGCGTTCCCCGACCCCTCCCAAAAAAAAACAAACAAACAAGCACTAGCCCATGCGGGAGCGTTCCCCCAAAACACCCCATGTGGGAGCGTTCCCCCCAAACACCCCGTGTGGGAGCGTCCCCTCCAAACACCCCACGTAGGAGCGTTCCCCCCAACACCAAGTGCTAGCTCTTGGCCCAGGAAACGGACTCGAGAGCGTTTCAAACAAGTAGAAAGCATTATAAATGCAATCGAGCTAAAATACATAGTTTTAAACTAAAATTATTTCTAAACAAGCACATTTTCTTGCATTTTTAAAGTAATGTTTTCTAAATGTGATAACTTTTTCTTTTTATTTTTATCAACTTCAAACACTAGAAACGGTGTTTCATTTAATACATGCATGTGCTTAAATTGTACACTGTTTTAGTATGAACTGCACCCATATGTTTCTATCAATGCAGCCAGTGAATTTTCATCAGATCCGACAGGAACCAAAAATTAACGTTTACACTAAAATAGAACACCTCGGGCCAAACAATATGATTAACCTTACTAACGCCTCAGTCACAAATAATCCGGTCGCCGGCCGATGTGTCCAATCTCCAGACATCGGGAAGACTGGACACGTCGGAGCCGTCCGCCGAGTGACAAAAGTTAAAACCTCAGTCACAAATAGACACAGATCACCGTCCGATCAGCGGTCGACGTTTTTTCCGCTCATCGGGCTGGCGCCGGCCGATGATCGCACCCACATCGGGTCATTTTGTAGCATCGGGCGGAGTCCGGATTAAATAAGTATATCACAGTTTGTTTTACCCGACATCGGGCCTGGAAAGGAATCGAGTTGAGATCGAAAAACGATCGGAAAATCAACGAACGGTTATCGCCCGGCGTGCGCCCCCCGACATCGGATTTATTGTACATGTATCATAACGAGCATCGTCCGGCGTCCGTCGTGCATCGTGCTGAGGCCCTTCGGCAATCAGACGGTCGCCGGCCGATGTATATGCCTCTGGGAAATACCTTTACTTTTGCCGATACACGTTCAATAAATCCGATATCGGGCGATCGCATGGCGATACCCGTGCGTTGATCGTCCGGCTCTTGTTTCGATCTCAACTCGATTCTTTCCCGGGCCCGACGTCGGGTAAAATTTTAAGTGAGACTTAAAATTAATCCGGGCGCCGCCCGATGCTACAAATTGGCCCGGTTTCCGTATGATCATCGGCCGATCGCCAGCCCGATGAGCGAAAAAATACGTCGGCCGCTGATCGGACGGTGATCGGTGTCTATTTGTGATTGAGGTATTAGGCTTGCAGAAAAGACGTCATACATAAAGATGTACCGTCATGTCGACTGTTAGCAACTACACGATCGCGTCAGGCCGTAATTACATGTATTTCAGCGACCACTAACTATATCGAAGGAATATAGTTTTCATTTGTGTTTTTTTTTTAAATTCAAAATATTGAAATATGCGTGATAGTAATCAAGTTGTTGACTTGTTTTAGGTTTAAATACAAGTCCGCACAGCCTTATCAGGCACGACACTTTCCGCTTTCATGATTTGTGTCATGGAAGTATCTTTTAAATGTAACTCCAGTTTTGTCCGAAATAGAAGACCATGATAACCCAGTGAGGACTGCACATGCTCATCAGGTACGACACATTTCGCACATGCATTTAAACCCTTTTTCCTATAGCGCGGTTCGATTTGTTTAAACAGCCTTAACTTTTGCCTAAACACGGAGCAAACATTAAAAAAATTCTTAAAATACAGACCACCAAGGTAACTGCAACAGACTTATGTGACACTGGTTCGACTACAAGCGCTTCACGCTGGTTTGAAATGTATTATGTACATGTATACGTAATGGCATAAAAAATAACTTCACATAAGACTATATTAAAATTATTAAATAACTCACACCACCACAGACGTCCGTTGATTGATAAATATCAGCTACAATCCCTGATAAACTTGCGTCAAAGGTTGCAATTGTTATGTGAGAAAAGTAAGATTATCACGGAAGAACGCGGACAAAACTGAAACGGATTGTAGTTATTGTTATTTGAACCTTCAATAAATCGTTCGTTTACCTAACGTCACCAAACTGGCCGGATGTGAATTCATAATCACCGCATGTCAACGTTTAAAAATAAAGATTAATATGCACTCCGTTGCGATGAGTATAACAAATTCATATACGATGCTCCGAAATCTTAGATAAATCCTAATTAAAGTCACATATAGGCAACGTGTTTAAAGGGATGACTTAATCGGTTGAATGTTGTGTTTGAAAAATCAGATTCTCTGTTCCTGAGGTAAATGCACGTGCGTACATTATTTACACCGATTAACAGTCCGCTGAGGCTGTTCAGGACGACACCATCCGCTTTTATGGTATTTTTCGTTTAAAGGAAGTCTAGCGAAAGTCTTGTTTAAGCCGAATGTATTTTTATGATTGTGATGTTCGATATTTGTTACGACAAAATAAAACATTTCAACAAACTAAATATATATTTATATATATATATATATATATATATATATATATATATATATATATATATATATATATATATATATATATATATATATATATATATATATATATATATATATATTCAGGCATTTCCCCAGGCGGTTTTAGAACAGCGGGTGCGCGGTGCTTGGAGTTCAAAATCAATCTCCCCGCGGCGCTTGTTTTTCCGATCATGTCGCCGCGACGCTTGAAAATTTCACAAGCGCTCGCAAGCTCTGATCCGAATGTTGTCTGCATTCGGCCGACGACCAGATAAAACGCGCACGCGCTAATCAGCGGTGTGTGCATAATGGGCTTTGATAAGATGTGCGAACGATTTACGGGTCGTTTATGGGGGTCAATTATGGTGTTTGTCCCCTAATTATGGGCGATAATGATCGATTACTACCGGTACTAGTGGCGTAAGAGCAGTTAAAGTTATGCTCAATTGGTTTGTTTGTTTTATTTTAATTGTTAACGACGATTTTAGCGGTACTTCAAAAATAAACAGTTACTTTTGTTTGTTGCGGTTGTGGGTAATTTAAGTTATAATTACAATTAACTGGAATTAGAAGTCTCATTTGATTGCTCCCGCCCACTACAAATGTTTTCACACTATTTGTTTCATCGGCGACTATAACTTTACAGTACTGACACTTAATTTATTCAGATCAAATAGTTTCTTTCGTATTTACGGAATACGCTAATAACAGCTAAATACCTGCAACACATTTTTCTTTAGTTTTTGTGCATGACAGAATGATTAGGTCTAAGAAACGACCAGTCCCTGTCTCTGTCAAATCTGTGATAACTAATTTCTTGGTCATGATTAATAATGAACCGTCGCTGTCAGAGAGTTCAATAAGTGAACGTGAAAGTGTCCAGGACGTAGCAAGTGATCATGAGACTTCCCTACCACCAACACAGCGGTCCAAGCAGCGTGCCAGTGGGTTCGATAGTAGTTGGAAGCAAGATTTTCCATGGGTCACAGAAGTTGAAGGAGGTAAGAGTGTTGAGTTCTTTACCGCACTTGGGTTATAAAACAAGCATTTAACTTTTCATAAATGAGTCGCGCTCTGAGAAAAGGGGGTTTAATGCATGTGCGTAAAGTGACGTCACAGATCAGCCTGTGCAGTTCGCAAATGAGTAGCGCTTTGAGAAAAGGGGGTTTAATGCATGTGCGTAAAGTGACGTCCATGATTAGCCTGTTCATTTCAGATAATTACATTTTAATATGAACGCATAAATAAATGTAACTTTTCAAACATGCAATGGAATATTTAATACAACAGTTGTTTGAAAATTAAAATATTGTGTAGGTATGATGTGCTCTTTGTGCATTCGTCACATGTGCAGACCTGCGCGTTCAGCAATCGGTAGTGCCCCGTGGGTAGATGTGCCTTGCACTTGGATGGCAAGGGACTCACTTAATCGCCATCAGAGGACAGAGACCCACTCCCAGGCCAAACTTCTGGATGCAAACCGCCTGGCTCCAAGAAATCTGGTTGGGCAGCTTGAAGAGATGGGCTCTCTACAGAAAAGTGCTAGGATCGCAGCATTCAAGAATTTGTACTGGTTGATGAAGTAGGCAGTTCCTCACACAACAAACTACCTCCCTCTTAATGATCTTGGTAAGTAACTGCGCAATATGATACTTCAACCTTCCCGTTGACGCAACACTGCACAACTGGAGGCAGGTTCGAGGCAGCCTACAGGGCACAGAGAAGAAGGCTGAAGAGGCAATGGAGTGGGTGACCATCCATTTGCGTAATAGCCACGACCAGCTCTACAAGCTGGCAGCCGTTGGCCTGCTCCTCCCTACATCTATAGCTGGTAGGTACTTGACTAGGCTGTCAAGAGCACAATAACAAACGAATGATGTTTTTGTTTTGCTTAAATATCTCTTTGTTCTTAAATCAAAGCGATTCAATAGATATTATTTCAGAGTAGTTTACAATATTGTGTGTATTTCAGACTGCGAGAGGGGATTCAGCACGATGAAAAGGATAAAGACGGAGAATCGTGCTCGCATGAAGTCTGCTGTCCTCAATGCACTGATGACGGTCAGCATTGAAGGGCCAGACATTGAGGCAGTAGACTTCGAGAAAATGGTGGATGCCTGGCACCAGGAGAAGCCTCGCAGAACAGTGTTTTGAACATGTAATATGTGACTGTATTGTTGTTGTTTTTCAATCATGTTTTGCTTGCTAATGTCTACTGTTATTCTGCTTTTTATTTAATATTTAAATACATGACTTGAATGAAATAAATTTAGGACAAATGAATAAATAAAACAAAGAGAAAATGTTGTGATTTAGAAGCTCCCAAGTAGTGTAGATTTTGATTTAGAACAGTTAAAAACAATAAAAAAATCGACACGCCGAATGGGGCAAGCCCCCTTCCGCACCAACCCCCGTCCACGCTGGCTTTCCGCTGTGCCTGCCTAAATTCCTGGGGAAATGCCTGTATATATATATATATATATATATATATATAGGTCCGAAGACGTTCGTAAGTATGACCTATACCATTACTCTGTCCCACCCCCCCTTGTTTGACCAGTATATTTTCACTTGTCTTTATGCCGGTTAGCTGTTGTGTTGAGACAATTGATTTTCGTGTTTACGGTTAACGCGGGTTTTCATATACATGTTAAAGGGGCCTTTTCACAGATTTTGGCATTTTTTTAACTTATTCATTAAATGCTTTATATTGATAAATGTAAACATTGGCTCGTAAAAGCTCCAGTAAAAAATCAAGAAAAAAAATAAAAAAGGAAAAGAACATTGCCCGGAGCAGGTTTCGAACCAGTGACCCATGGAGTCCTGCCAGAGTCCTCAAGTAAAAACGCTCTTGCCTACTTAGCTATTCCGCCGAGTACACATTCATGATGTATTTTACACCTTATATAAGCAATCTTTGTAGTTTCACAAAATTTAACGACAAAAACAGAACTCTCCAAATTATTCAATCGTTTCGCGTTGCAACGCTTTATAATTTTTAGGTTTTAAAATCATCAAAAGATGCATATAATGGCTGTATTAGAGCATGGTTAATGTTCAGTATTACTGTTTCCTCACAAATATCATACCTAAAACGAAAACTTACGAATCTGAAACAACTTTTTTCAATTTTGTCAATTTACCCAAGCGTGAAAAGATCCCTTTAAGATATATATACTTCCGAAACGAAAGCGTGCTATTATTCAAACTGATAGCTTCACAATAGATTAACGTTAATTGTATCAGTAATGTGTAGGTTATGATATGTCATAAAATGTTTCGTTTCGATAATACCATCTCCGACAATGTCCGTCAATATACCGAGATAAACCGATTGGTTACGAACGAAGTCAACATGAACCGATATTTGCCGATTCAATGAGTCTGGTTCTACCTTAACGTAATACTGCTTTAAATAATTAAGTAAGCAAATTATTTCACATGCGTTTTTAATGTTATATTGTATCCATACTTTTTCTTATACGTTGCACAAATACAGCAATAACGTTCTTACAAGATGAGGTAAACGGTTCGAGGACTAAACTCGGAAAAAGTCTTTAGTTAATAATGTTTATCACGCATAAATATACCCATTGAAATGTACATAATTTTACGTAAATTACATTTTGTATTATTTCGACAAATATTAAAGGGGAAATTGTTTTCTTTGGTAGGGATGAAAAACTAATACAGGTAATTCAGTGACATCCTGTTGCAAAATGAACGTTTTTGTAAATGTGATTATTAGACTTACAAATGTATAACGACCATGGTTTTTCCAAATGATTTGTAATAAAAAAGGTTAGTTACAAGTCGACGCTAACTAGAATATCTCGTGTTTTATTATATTTTCCGGGAGATTTCGAATTGCCTGTGAATACCCACCTAAGGACTTTTCGCATTCCGCTTGGCGATTCTCCAAAATTGTGTGAATCAGCGAAGGCAGCGGCAGAGGACGTCAGACTGAAGAGATGACGGTACTCGCGTGATTAGCAGAGCCACTCGCAGAAGTTCCCCTAACCGACCCTCTTCAGATCCGCCCATCGACCACAAGCATTCGGCTCGGCTACTTCCGAGAAGTCTTCAAGAAGATCCTCTGTGATTGTCACTTTCTCCGGTCGCGACTTGCACGCTTCAGCTTTTTGACCGAGAAACGACTTGTAAATCATTCACGCGTCTTGTCACAGCCTCTTATACACACATAGCTGATTGTGAAAATTTCAAGCATCGCGACATGATCGGAAAATACAAGCGCCGCTGCGAAATTGATTTTGAAGTACATGTACAAGCACCGCAGGAGCGCTGTGCTAAAAACGCCCGGGGAAAACCTGAGGCATGTATACTACAAATCATTGGTTCAAAATTAAAATTTCACACGCACTTAAAGTGACTTGTTCCTGATTTGGCATAAAACATGTAAACACTAAAAATGTCATTTATTCAAAAAAGAATGCATGTAGATAACCAAGCAAAATAACACCCTTGACTAGAAAAACATTAAACAGATATGTTCCTTTATTGATGAACATCAAACAAAATAAAAAAAATGTAAACCGTTTGCAGCGCTTTTCATCGATAATTAAGCAAACAACGTGGATTATCAACGTAGGGTTTGAACAATACTGTAAATGTTAAAAACGTGTATTACCAACGTAGGGTTTGAACAATAATGTACATGTTAAAAACGTGTAGTACCAACGTAGGGTTTGAACAATACTGTAAATGTTGAAACGTGTATTGCCAACGTAGGGTTTGAACAATTCTGTAAATGTTGAAAACGTGTATTACCAACGTAGGGTTTGAACAATACTGTAAATGTTGAAAATGTGTATTACCAACGTAGGGTTTGAACTATACTGTACATGTTGAAAACGTGTATTACCAACGTAGGGTTTGAACAATACTGTAAATGTTGAAAACGTGCTTGGTGTAATGGCTTCGAGTTAGCTCAAAGTTACCAGCTTCTATCCGCAGAACATGGTAATTTTTTTTCTTTTTTTAAGCTGTTCCAAATAGTACAGTTTTGTTAGTAAAATATGTTAATGATATATTTTTTTAAAACGAAAAAAGTTTGTGTCTGTTCATAACAGCATTATTAAGCCAAAAATTCGTACAGGTTAAATCATTAAAACACGTGTCTACGTTCTCCGCCTGTTTCAAAAATGTGTGCCATGTTAACAAAATCTAAATCATAAAACTAGACATAAATATTTTTATCACAAAACCAGATCAACAAAGCAATTCATTTATTGCATCGTGCTATGCCTAACCGCATAAACGAATAAAGATAAACGAATTACGCAACAACTCTCTTTGATTTCGAATGAGAAGTTAAAGGGACCTTTGAACGGTTTGATAAATTAACAAAATGGAAAAGAAACTAAAAATTTGCAAATTGTCGTTGTATTTATTTTCTTTCTTTGCTAGGAAACAGTAATACTAAACATGTATCAATAAAAACCATTATTTGCATCTTTTTACGATTTAAAAATATGAAAACTATCAAGCGTTACAACCGCAAAACGATTGGATAATTTGAAAAATTTGATTGTTATCGTTTTATTTTGTGAAAATACGAGTATTGGTTACAATGTATATTACGAATAAAATACATGCACTGTTTCGTCAGCAAGGGTGGCCGAGTACTTTTAGTGCAATGTTATTACTCAAGGGATCGAGTCCATGTTTGAATTACTCTTTTTATTTCTTTAATTTATGTTTGTTTTATACTTGAACCCTTTAGTTCTGATGTAAACACTTACCAATTTTAAGTAAAACGCTTACATTTTCAACTTATTTTTCAAAAGTGTATTCACTTGTATTTCAATTCATGTATGGTTGTATATGGGAGCGTTGCTTGGTCATGATTAAAATTGACATCTAACATTCAAAACTTTATTTAGAACAGTAGAAGGAATTTATTTGCGCACGAGTGAGCATAAAAAAATAATGCTCTCAGCCATCTGGTACTATTCTACTTTATTGGCCCAGCCCCGCTTAATACTTTTTCATAATTAACCTAAATAAAGAACCATGTAATCATTTATTATAGAACGTGTGTGAAATTTGAGGTTTGGCAGACACGTCATGGCGTTCACCTCGGGAAACTTCATCATTGATAAACCACGCCTATATACGGTATTCATATATATGTATTTTTTTATTTATTTATTTTTTATTCAGGAAAAAAGGAAATGTGCCCATTATTCCACATATAACATAAGACATAGAAATATATAACCGGTTTAGGGTA
Source organism: Dreissena polymorpha (assembly GCF_020536995.1). Lineage (NCBI taxonomy): Eukaryota > Metazoa > Mollusca > Bivalvia > Myida > Dreissenidae > Dreissena > Dreissena polymorpha. The sequence goes on along the minus strand of NW_026273316.1, from coordinate 1,122,221 downwards.
AGGCACGTTACGTCATGTTAGATATCTGCACACACACATAATAATAATAACTATGGTTAGTTTTAAACACAACAATAATAAGTTTTGGTGATAAAAAAAGGTTTGGGAGCAATGGAAGAAAAAAACAACATAATATATATTTAGCATTGCGGGTAATTATACACGTGCTGTGTTTATTACATAGAAACGTTAACGCGGTAATGTTATCCTTTGTGAAATTGTGTACATCTTCAACACAAATGAGACTCATATTAGAGAAACATGGCTTCATGAATGTGCTTAAAGTGTAGTCCCAGATCAGCCTGTTCATTCCACACAGGCTAACATGAGAAAACACTATCCGCTTTTATAAAATTTTGTTTTAATGAACTCTCTCTTTACGCGAAAATCTAATTGCGGTGGAACGTGTCGTCCGAAATTAGACTGTGTGGACTGCACAATAAAATCTTGGACGACACTGTACAAACAAACATGTATTAAGCCCGGTTTTCACAGAGCGCCGTTCAAAAACCTGACAAGGCATATTGCAATTTTGACCTTTATATTATTGCACATAATGTTACTCTTAGTTAGCATGTAAACGATGGATTAAGACATGAAACATGTGATATGCAACTCAAGCTTTCATCTTCTGTGACATGTGTGGGTATAAAAAAGACAAAGTTAATGGACGACCTTGAGTTATACTCACTATATATAAAGTTGGTATGCAATGAATGCAATAAATCGTCGGCTGATACCGATTGCGATCGTCTGGGTTAAAGGTCTGATACGAACTACTTGTTACTGTAAGTTACACAGAGGGGGGAATCACGTGATAGTCAAGAAGGCGACGTCCACGCCGAGCCAGGTATTTGTCGCCCTTGTAAACCCTTTATTACTTGTATTGTTTTTAATGCCACGCACTTCTCAGCTATTGAGAACAAATTCTTTAAATAAATAAACAATATACTAGGTGTGTTTTTGTTCAAGAATACGTTTCCTTGTTCGAGTTCCTGTACATAATTTGCAAGTTGTCACGTCATATGTAGACGAACTGTATTGAGTTGACGTCAATTAAAGTAAAGTTTCTAAAGGAAGTTGGTGCAAAAATAGCAATAACTAGAAATGGCGCGGCAGAGGCCGACGCGTATCCCCACGCCGAATGTTTGACATAGGTGTGCCCCAGGGTTGGTAATGGGGCCATGCATAGCTGAGATTGACCGTATTGTCATAAGAGAAGTTCATCATCAACTAGAAGTGAATTGGTGTAGAAATGAAGAAGTTATAGTAAAAGGCAATTTTGGGTGGGTGTGACATATGTGGGCAGGGCGCCCCAGGGTTGGTAATTGTGCCATGCATAGTTGAGATTGACCGTATTGTCATAAGAGAAGTTCAGTATCAATTTGAAGTGAATCGGTGTAGAAATGAAGAAATTATAGTAAAAGGCAATTTTGGGCGGGTGTGGTCTATGTGGGCGGGGCCCCAGGGTTGGTAATGAGGCCATGCATAGTTGAGATTGACCGTATTGTCATAAGAGAGGTTCAGTATCAATTTGAAGTGAATCGGTGTAGAAATGAAAAAATTATAGTAAATGGAATTTTTTGGTGGGTGTGGCCTATGTGGGCGGGCGCCCCAGGGTTGGGATTGGGGCCATGCATAGTTGAGATTGACCCTAATGTCATAACAAAAGTTCAGTATCAATTTGAAGTGAATCGGTGTAGAAATGAAGAAATTATAGTAAAGGCAATTTTGGGTGGGTGTGGTCTATGTGGGCGGGGCCCCAGGGTTGGTTATGGGGCCATGCATAGTTGAGATTGACCCTAATGTCATAAGAGAAGTTCAGTATCAATTTGAAGTGAATCCGTGTAGAAATGAAAAAATTATAGTAAATGGAATTTTTTGGTGGGTGTGGCCTATGTGGGCGGGCGCCCCAGGGTTGGGATTGGGGCCATGCATAGTTGAGATTGACCCTAATGTCATAACAAAAGTTCAGTATCAATTTGAAGTGAATCCGTGTAGAAATGAAAAAATTATAGTAAATGGAAATTTTTGGTGGGTGTGGCCTATGTGGGTGGGGCGCCCCAGGGTTGGGAATGGGGCCATGCATGGTTGAGATTGACCGTATTGTCATAAGAGAGGTCCAGTATCAATTTGAAGTGAATCGGTGTAGAAATAAAGAAGTAAATGTAAAATAACCTAAAAAAATGAGTGATAATTTCTGACGCGGCCCCACCCCAACCGCTATAACTTTTGACCCAGGGGTCAGATCAAAATTCCAAATAGTGCAGGGTCGCACATATGCTCATAGCTACCATGTGTGTAAGTTTCAAGGTTCTATAGTGCTTTTAGTGTAGGAGGAGATAGTGGCCAGGACGGACGGACAGACAGACGGACGGACGGACAGACGGACGGACGGACGGACGGACGGCGGAGATAACCACAATATCCCCACCTTTTTTTCAAAAAGCGTGGGGATAAAAACTATACGTAGCCGTTTACACTGACTAAAAGTGTTGCATTAGCTTATGCGTCAAATACTGCTATATTAGATCATCGTTCTGGGCTAAATGCATGTGCGTAAAGTGTCGCCCTACATTACCAGGTGCAGTAAACACAGGCTAATCAGGCTTATCAGGGACGACAACTTCCGCCTCGATTGGAGTTTTGTTTAGAAGGGACATCCTTTAAACAAAACCTTCTATAAAGCTGAAAGTGTCGTCCCTGATTAGCCTGTGCGGACTACACATGTTTACCGTTATTTGGAATGCCACTTGACGAAAGTGCAGTAAAGGGTTCTCTCATAACATGGCTCATTTCTTTCAATGCCTGGCATGATTCATTTTTGTTTTTCCATGAAATGCAAGAGCTTACAGAGTTAACACCGTTTCAAAACATAAAATGATAATAAACCTGTTTATCCCAAAATCAGATTGACTTTAGAATCCATTGTAATTTTTTGTTTACGCGTAGGCTCATATCCAAACGAACAAATAGCACAATCTTCGTGACGGACAACTTGTAAATATGTTTTAAACGTGACCTACACGAAGTCCATGTAAAACGATATATCAAATACACTTTAAAATCGACGCAATTACGTAACGCCGTGCTTAAAATATTAATTACAGTACGTATTTGTTAAAATGGCTTTACCCTTGCGAAAAACATTGTTAGATATAAAACATTGTCTCTGGCCGCTGATGTTGAAACCTTATAGGTGGTACTGAAGACATTTCAAACGGGAGTAAATGTGGAACCGGGTTAGTCAGTAAACGAAGCACCTTAATACAATATTATATTCCATACATGTACTTAAAACAGAGCAAACATATGCGGTATGTTAATCGAATGATTATCATATTCGACCTGAACCAAGTTTTGTATTCAATAACAAAATAGCTCACTGACAAAACATGCCCATATTACACATAAACGGAAAACGTCCACCCCATAGCGTTTATTTTATCGAAATTAAATTCAGAGATGCATCAAACCTTTCTGTAGATTGCACGACAAATTTACAGTCTTAATTGTACCGCTTTAAGGATGTGCATAAAGTGTGCGTAAAGTGTCATTCTACTCCAGCGAGAGTTTGCAAAGTGTTCACAGGCTAAGCAGGGACGTAACATTCCGTGACAGGAAAAGTCCAATGTTTCATGAATAAACTCCTTTAAGAAAGCTACGTGCTTACTCACAACTTAAAAGCTCTACGTGTTTTAAATATACAACAACACGCGGGTGATACAAATGTTGAATCAATAGGGATAAAGTCGGGATGTGACGCGCAGATGGCGTTATTCCCATGATGTTATCGACAGCTGAATTGCGCTAAGAGGTATTTGGTAGCCGTAACCACCGTGCGAAAGGTTATATTAATGCACTTATATAAGCGTTTGGCAAAGAGGGGCCAGTTTCATGTTTAAATTCTTCTTCTAATGGTGGGTGTATGCTCTCTTATTTCCGTCATGAACTTTCTATGTAGTATCGTCAACGTGTTGCTGGTGGTTTTGAACTGTAAGTTTTTTTATTTCTTTAGTTAGTTAATTGTAACCTATTTATTTGAGCTCGATTGCATCGAAAGGCAAAGGCTTTTTGCATGCTTTCGAGTCCATTTCCTCGGTAGAATCAGTAATAGATGTATACGGGGAGATATAAAGAACCAGTGGTTGGCGTATTTGGGGGGATCTAAAGAATGCTCCTACTTTGGGGATCGTACACGTGTCCACCATGTCACTATGATACATTCGATGCAAATAAATATAATTATACATACAGTTATATATGCACTGTTATTTAAATGTGAAATAACCTCCATAATAATTAAATTCAAAACAATTGTTAGCATGTGTTTAATAGTATCTTTTCTCAAACTAGATTTAGCAGTTTTAGAGTAGTGAACACACATTTGTTTGGCGTATTATATTTCGATTCCTTCGTCTAAATTACTTTATCATAACTGTAAACTATACTTGAGCTTAATATATATAATTTTACATTGCCAATAACCCCCATTTACATACGAAATCGAACATCTATTAAATCCGGTCGTCGACAATGCCAATTATTATAATAACATGACGCAATAAGTGGTATTTGATATAACCGTATATAATGAAAATGTAACACTCGAAAACAACTTAGCGATATCAAAGATTAAACCAATTGAGAAGCAATCTATTAACATGACAAATCCGTTTGGGTAAATGTATGAATACCAAGTAATATCAGTATTTACTAAAGATTTGGTTATCTATAAATATATCAGTTCTCTATTCACGTAAAGATTTTGGGAATCTGGGAACTATAGGTCCAATATTGAGGTAAATATTTGGGACATGGGAATAACCGTTCCAAAAGTCAGGTAAATATTTGGGAATCTGGGAACTATAGGTTCAAATTACAGGTAAATATTAGGGACCTTGCAACTATCGATCGAATATGCATGATTATATTTGAGAAACTGGGAACTTTTGGTCGATTAAACAGGTTTAGATTCGGAAACAATGAATTATCATCCGCTATTTATTAACTGACTTTGGAAAATGGGAACGATCAGTCCACTGTTCGAGTTTTTTTTTTTTAAAGTGGTTACTATATGTCCACTTTTCAGAAGTAGGTTTGAGAAACTGGGAACTGTCAGTCCACCAAGCAAGCTAAAAAAGTACTTAACTATCGTTTGCGCATTTTTCTATTGATTATTCCACATTTCAGATGTGTCAGTCAATTAAATTCTGTAAAATAATCTATATTTGTTCGCATGGAATTTGTTTGTGTTTTGTGTTTACTTGTTCGTAGACACGTTCATTTATGGGTTTCGGATTTTGGAAAAAAAAAGTAATTTGCATCGGTCACTTTCCTAGGTGTTTATGTTTTATTCACGAATTGGTCAACCGACAACATCATGGAACACTTATATCCCACCAATACGGTCAACCGACAACATCATGGAACACTTATATCCCACCAATACGGTCAACCGACAACATCATGGAACACTTATATCCCACCAATACGGTCAACCGACAACATCATGGAGCACTTATATCCCACCAATACGGTCAACAGACAACATCATGGAACACTTATATCCCACCAATACGGTCAACCGACAACATCATGGAACACTTATATCCCACCAATACGGTCAACAGACAACATCATGGAACACTTATATCCCACCAATACGGTCAACCGACAACATCATGGAACACTTATATCCCACCAATACGGTCAACTGACAACATCATGGAACACTTATATCCCACCAATACGGTCAACAGACAATATCATGGAACACTTATATCCTACCAATACGGTCAACCAACAACATCATGGAGCACTTATATCCCACCAATACGGTCAACAGACAACATCATGGAACACTTATATCCCACCAATACGGTCAACCGACAACATCATGGAACACTTATATCCCACCAATACGGTCAACAGACAACATCATGGAACACTTATATCCCACCAATACGGTCAACAGACAACATCATGGAACACTTATATCCCACCAATACGGTCAACCAACAACATCATGGAACACTTATATCCCACCAAAACGGTCAACCGACAATATCATGGAGCACTTATATCCCACCAATACGGTCAACCGACAACATCATGGAACACTTATATCCACCAATACGGTCAACCAACAACATCATGGAACACTTATATCCCACCAATACGGTCAACCAACAATATCATGGAACACTTATATCCACCAATACGGTCAACCAACAACATCATGGAACACTTATATCCCACCAATACGGTCAACCAACAACATCATGGAACACTTATATCCACCAATACGGTCAACCGACAACATCATGGAACACTTATATCCCACCAATACGGTCAACCGACAACATCATGGAACACTTATATCCCACCAATACGGTCAACCGACAACATCATGGAACACTTATATCCTACCAATACGGTCAACCGACAATATCATGGAGCACTTATATCCCACCAATACGGTCAACCGACAACATCATGGAACACTTATATCCCACCAATACGGTCAACAGACAATATCATGGAACACTTATATCCCACCAATACGGTCAACAGACAATATCATGGAACACTTACATCCCACCAATACGGTCAACCGACAATATCATGGAGCACTTATATCCCACCAATACGGTCAACCGACAACATCATGGAACACTTATATCCACCAATACGGTCAACCAACAACATCATGGAACACTTATATCCCACCAATACGGTCAACCAACAATATCATGGAACACTTATATCCACCAATACGGTCAACCAACAACATCATGGAACACTTATATCCCACCAATACGGTCAACCAACAACATCATGGAACACTTATATCCACCAATACGGTCAACCGACAACATCATGGAACACTTATATCCCACCAATACGGTCAACCGACAACATCATGGAACACTTATATCCCACCAATACGGTCAACCGACAACATCATGGAACACTTATATCCTACCAATACGGTCAACCGACAATATCATGGAACACTTACATCCCACCAATACGGTCAACCGACAATATCATGGAACACTTATATCCCACCAATACGGTCAACCGACAACATCATGGAACACTTATATCCCACCAATACGGTCAACAGACAATATCATGGAACACTTATATCCTACCAATACGGTCAACAGACAACATCATGGAACACTTATATCCCACCAATACGGTCAACCGACAACATCATGGAGCACTTATATCCTACCAATACGGTCAACCGACAACATCATGGAACACTTATATCCTACCAATACGGTCAACAGACAATATCATGGAACACTTATATCCCACCAATACGGTCAACCGACAACATCATGGAACACTTATATCCCACCAATACGGTCAACCGACAATATCATGGAGCACTTATATCCTACCAATACGGTCAACCAACAATATCATGGAACACTTATATCCCACCAATACGGTCAACAGACAACATCATGGAACACTTATATCCCACCAATACGGTCAACCGACAACATCATGGAACACTTATATCCCACCAATACGGTCAACAGACAATATCATGGAACACTTATATCCCACCAATACGGTCAACCGACAACATCATGGAACACTTATATCCCACCAATACGGTCAACCGACAACATCATGGAACACTTATATCCCACCAATACGGTCAACCGACAATATCATGGAGCACTTATATCCTACCAATACGGTCAACCGACAACATCATGGAGCACTTATATCCTACCAATACGGTCAACAGACAACATCATGGAACACTTATATCCTACCAATACGGTCAACCGACAACATCATGGAACACTTATATCCCACCAATACGGTCAACCGACAACATCATGGAACACTTATATCCCACCAATACGGTCAACAGACAACATCATGGAACACTTATATCCCACCAATACGGTCAACCAACAATATCATGGAGCACTTATATCCCACCAATACGGTCAACAGACAACATCATGGAACACTTATATCCCACCAATACGGTCAACCGACAACATCATGGAACACTTATATCCCACCAATACGGTCAACAGACAATATCATGGAACACTTATATCCCACCAATACGGTCAACCGACAACATCATGGAACACTTATATCCCACCAATACGGTCAACCGACAACATCATGGAACACTTATATCCCACCAATACGGTCAACCGACAATATCATGGAGCACTTATATCCTACCAATACGGTCAACCGACAACATCATGGAACACTTATATCCCACCAATACGGTCAACAGACAACATCATGGAACACTTATATCCTACCAATACGGTCAACCGACAACATCATGGAACACTTATATCCCACCAATACGGTCAACCGACAACATCATGGAACACTTATATCCCACCAATACGGTCAACAGACAACATCATGGAACACTTATATCCCACCAATACGGTCAACCAACAATATCATGGAGCACTTATATCCTACCAATACTAATAATGAACATGAGAATAACATCGTGCTTCCTACGCCGCCCGAAGCCAATCTTGCCTTTGCTCGTAAATCTTCGGATATCGCAGCGGCCGATTCACATGGAATATATTGTCACACTAAAAATAAAAACGAACATTTTGTATCTCGTTAAATGTATATTACCATACCACATCTAGCGTTGAAAGTTTAGATATCGCTTTAAGGAACACTGATTTTTAACGGTTATCTTTATTTTACGAAATATTTGTTGCTTTTGAGTATTTATGTGGCTTTAAATATATCCCTTTCATTTGCAAGACTTCTTTGACTTATTAAACGTCACGAACCCATACGGACACTCTGGCGCATGTTTATATCAACATACACTCTAGTTTATTAATTGGTACACCCATTGTTTGTATATACAATTAAATCCGACACAGTATGTTGCAGTATGTAGCCGACATTAATACGATTTGTAAATCGTATTGTTTCACACGTAGCACATTTTGTTATTGACTAATACGCTCATAATTGGTTTGATCAAAATCAAATCAAGCAACACTTTTATCGAACAATAAAATCTCAAGTTAAAGTTACACATCAATAAAAATCTATCAAATTGTAATGATCTCCTGCGTGTTCATATGTCTTGCAAACGGATATAATAATAATACACGCAACAAATAATGAAGGCAGTAAATTGATGAAAACAAAAACGGACGCTAGCGTGTGTCAGCTATGGAAATAATGTGACAAAGTCTAAATGGAAGTAGACAAAGTACATTAAAACAGTTACTTTCAAAATCCCAGTTCCTTCTTTGCTGTCACCATATTACAGTTTGGTTTATAATATCACAACTGTAAATGACCGCCGTTTTTTAATTAAATTCAAATTAGTATTAACCGATTCAGAAAGCTTAGCATTAACTGTTAAACGACGTGCTTCATAAACACCTTTAAATTTGAGCTGCGCCCCGGGAAAAGCGGGGCTAAATGAATAAGAGTAATTGTTGTTCCAGATTACACTGTCCGCTTGTATGCTTTTGTGTTTTCGTTTAAAGGAAGATTGTTTTGAGCAAAATTCCTGCTTACGCCCTTGATCAACCTTTGCGGACTGCACAGAGAAACCTGTGACGCCACTTTACGCATATGCATTAAACCCCGTTTTCCCAGAGCGTGGCTCATTAAATATTTATTAACTGGTTTTCTTTTAAAATATTATTATCTCACTTTGTAACGTTTACCACTTTCTTGTACAAGCGGGTAGCCTTATGTGCCGCTACCTAGTTTTGATTTGTTATATTACACTCATGAATATTCATACTGCGCAGACAGTTGCGAAAAGTCACACTTAATAGTGTCTTATTTTACAAGCAAATATGAAATACGATTGACATAATATTTACATTTAACTTTCTTGTCTCTTAAACACAGATCAATAAAGAAATGACGTTTTTGTAAAAGATTCCTCTCATTTTCATTAAATTATAAAAACATACCAAACCTATACTGATTCGATATCTGGAAAGATGTTTGCTATAATTGCATTGATAACTGCTGAGGGAGGTGCGGTTAAGATTTTTTTGTTTTATAAATAGGTTTAGTGGTATGATATTTGTATATTAGAACGTATATATATATATATATATATATATATATATATATATATATATATGTTTTTGCGCAGATCAATATTGAATTTCTTTAATGCATTATACTAGGTTGAAAACATACGTATAACAAACCAATATCTCAACATTAACAAATAACATTCGCTAATTTCAATATTTCGTCGCACTTATTCTAAATGCAAGATAGTTCAAAAAGTGATTTTGAAAAAAACGCTTTAAAAGTTTTGAAATAACAAACCATGTATTATAAAACAAGATATCTTTATGAAATGTTGAGAGGTAGTTGAGATGTATGCAATCTATCAATTTGCAAAATTTAAAGACGCTTGCTTTTAAAATAAAAAAAAGCTATATTAATTAATAAGTTGTGTTAATCTGTCGATTTGTGCATTTTTTGACATTCGCGACTTTATAATTGGCTGAATCATACACAAAGACATTCGCGATTTTTAAATTAAAACAAGGGACAAAATTGTCACAAAACCAGGTTTTCATTGTGAAAAAAATCTGATAAAGGGAGACAACTCAAACTGAACTTTTGAAATGAACAAACAAAATTAACCCCCTTTGTAAGTTTGTTTTAAAATAAATCTATTTTTAGTCGTGGCGACCTTGACATTGGAGATATTGACGTGATTCTTTCGTGCGACACACCGTCCCATGATGGTGAACAAATGTGCCAAATGATTTTAAAATCTCATAATGAATGACATAGTTATAGCCCAGACAAGCTCATTTATGGCTGTTTTTTACCTTTGACCTCAAAGTGTGACCTTGACCTTGGAGATATTGACGTAATTTTTTCGCGCGACACACCGTCTAATGATGGTTAACAAATGTGCCAAATGATTTTAAAATCTCACAATGAACGACAAAGTTATGGCCCGGACAAGCTTGTTCCGCCCGCCCGCCAGCCAGCCAGCCCACACTCGCCAATCTAATAACCAGTTTTTTCCTTCGGAAAACCTGGTTAATGAATAGAGAATTGCCAGGTTTCGCCAATGTTGAGGGATGAATAGTGCCTAAGTTGAGAAAGGTACAAATATCCTTTGCACACCTGTAACATATTATAAGGTACACGTTTTTTTCTCTCCCCAAAACCGGTGCGATTTTTACAGTGAACGACTACAACGTTATAGAACGCATACAAATTTCGTTGTTTCAAAACCTGACCCCTATTAAGCGTAGGAACCCTGACCCCTTTTTTTCTTAAAAAATACAAGTATCAATGTTTGTAAAAGAACTGAAACTTAATCAAAGACAAAAAAATTAAATAAGACTGCGACGTTTGAATGTTCAATAATTTAATTTATTTCGATATTTTAAAGGTAGCAAACGTGCCTCTTGTTAAGTGAATTTATGTGATTATGCAGCAACTGATATTAGTTGGCATTATTTTTATGGAAATTTTATACTTTTTCTATTATTCGGCATAGCAGCGACGCTATCACCGAGTTGGGATAAGAAATTTACTTACATTTTTGGTACGAAATTCGGAGGAACGAATTGATCTAACAGCAGCGATTATCACAACCACATAAAATATTGACGCAGTAAACAACGCGGTAATAATTCGTGTATATCCAATAAAGGACTACAAATCTCCATTCTGCAACACCAACGATGCAAGTGTGGTAGGCCTTTTTTATAATAAATTTATAGTGTTTGTATACCATATATTAAATCATAAAAAATACATTAAACCACATCATGACACTGATGATTGGCCCCACGAAGGTTCGATCCAGTTTGCATGGCCGAAGCTATAAAACTTCCGTTTGCATGTTTTGAAGTTCATTGATGCCGTGCTCTGAATTGCCAATACAGCACGTGGTTTCTGTAATGCAGGTTTAGTTTGATGAGTCAATATAAAGCAGTGATTGATCATTGTTTTGTTGAAAATTGCAGCCTCTTGCATCCTGTCATTGGAAAAAAGTATTTTTTGTTCCCGGAAGTCTGACCACAATTTGCCCCCAAAATGCCATGCTTTTCCAATAATCTCAATAAGATGGTTATACGGTGATTATGAATTCTGTAGTGCAGATTGAACATGTCAAGTTGTCGCTGAAAAACAATTATTGTACATTGCTTTGCTCATCTGTCGCGTATGTCATTATCATGAAAATGGCAAAAACAATCAAATTTAATGATGGACATCATATAGTTATGCAGGATAAATGTAATGCGTATGTCAATTGATAATGGTGAAAAAATTTTTATTTACAAACATCTCGTATTTATTGGAAATTTACACATTAAAGTATGTCAAGGAAATGAATGTTAGCTAACTGGAGTTCAGTCTTGTATAAAGTAAGAACAGTTCAGATCAGATTATCATTTGAAAAGACAAACATGAATTGACTTTTATATTAGCAGATCTTTGTATAATCAGATGCATATGCGTATTCTACTTTATTGTATTGTGCTTGTCACAATATACTGTTAACTTAAGTAAAAAAAAACATGGAACTTGAATGTGATATCATGTTGCAACAGTTTTTTTTTCTGATTTGGGGGAAAGGGCCTGGCCTTTGTTGAGGGAAAAATCGCGCGAAATGCTGAGTTTTGGGGAAAAATAAGGAATGTCCTTAATACTCAATTTAACATATTTTACTGTTTTTAAAAGAAATTCAAGGCAACTGATAATTTATTTATGCAATATTTTTCTATTTTCTACACTGAATCAAGTTAATTTATATAATTAAAGGTTCCCCAAAAAAGCTGAATATTTTTTTCTTTTTTTTTAGATACCATTGTTTTGGGGAAAATCTCTGTAAAAGGGGAAAAATAGGTCTTCTCAAAGATGGAGACAAAACCTGTTGCAAGATATTGAAAAGTACACATTAATTTAAGGTCAATATAAAATAAACTCAGTTTAATACATCAAAAACATAACAAGAACACTTAAGTGTATATATTTACATTTGTATATGTTTTCCAGGTAGTTTATTAAAAAAAATCATTTACTGTATTAAATTCATAACATTAAAAAGTAACATGTTAAAACTGTGTACTTAAAATTATATAGATTATTGCAAGTATAACGGGGTCTTTAAGGTTTTGGTAAATAAACACACTTTAAAAGGCTGTTGTTTCAGATTCGCAAATTTTTGTTTTATTGAGGAAACAGTACTACTGAACATTTACAGTACAGCCAACGCGGCACAAACATAATCCGCGGCTATGCCACGGCCAGATTATTAGTACGCGGCGGCCGAATCGTGTGTTCACGCGGCGTTTCGCCATGGCACTCGGCATAGATCCGCGCAACGACGCTGAGTCTGTATTAACTTCGCGTACTTTCGCGGAGTAAATCCGCCGCATACGTATGCGGCAGATCGAGTGAAAAGATATCCACTTACATGTACTTACATGTATGTGTAGCGTAAAAACCAAGATTTACGCTGGTTTCATAATTATTATTTTCACGTTTTAATAAGCGATATGACGCGTAACGGGCTTTAACAAATTATGGTTGAATTAATTACGCGCAACTGTTAATGTTTCGTTCGATTATCAAATTATCATTATTACATTTGAAATGCGAAACACACTTCAGAATTTAAATGCTAACGCGACCTTTGGCAAATTATAGCGTCAAATAAACAGTGCTAAAATATCCTTTGTTTCATAAAAAGCGCGCGAAAATTATGCAGACATGTAGAACGTCGTTTGGAAAGTGTGGGTGTATTTTGTGTTGTATAAATACATGAACATCACGTCAGGTGTTTGACGATTTAAACACCTGAAAATTATCAAGTGTTGCAACGGCAAACGATTGAATAATTTGGAGAGTTCTATTGTCGTTATATTTTGTGATTCTACATGGATTTCTTACATAAAGTATAAAATACATCCCTAATTGTGTGAGCACGGATGGCCGGGTGGTCAAAAGCGGTTGACTTTTACTCTGGGTCTCCAGGAGTCAGTGATTCGAGCCCAGTTGTGGGTTACTTTTTTTTCTTTTTTAATTGTATTCTTGTTTTTAACTTGATATTTTTAGATCCAATGTTTACATTTATAAATATAAAGTATTTAATGACAAACTTCAATACATACCAAAATCTGTGAAAATGCCCCTTTAACATGCATATGAAAAGGATATTATTAAGCAAAGATTGTCATAGTATTGATTGTAAGAAGAGATTTAAGCAGAACTTGTTTTATATGAATTAAAAAATGCTATCAAACATGCACATACAAACAATTGGGATACATGTTTACTGCTATTGATATTCATATAAATAACGTTAAAGTTTTCCCAAACTCATGGTTTATAGTGTTATTTTTTGCTAATCCAAAACGCACAGGCTGTAAAATATAATGCAAATCAAAATCGAGCTATTAAAATAAACTTTTTTTCTTGTATTACTGACTAGACAATCACATGTTTGCATAAAATACCTCAGAGAATGAAATCAGTGTTTTTTAACCTTTGGGAGAAAGGTGGCAAGTTCTTCCAGCAGGCTTTTATGATAATAAGGGAAAGGTGGCATGTATATAATTCAAGCGCGCTTAAATGATAATAAGGGAAAGGTGGCAAGTTATTCAAGCGCGCTTATATGATGATAATGGAAAGGTTGCAAGTTCTTCTGGCACCTGATTGTATAAACAGTTAAACCGGCGGTTAACCACATACCAGCGGTTAAAAGTCGGTAACATGTTGGTTACTGGTCGGTAAGCGTTGTATACAATTGGTTAGTTATACCGATCGGTTAAAACCCAGTTAAAACATACCTCGCTTCCCTAGGTGGGTAAGTACAAGTAACCGAGAGGTAACTTACACAAACTGGCCACGGCGTGACACTATAAAAGCTAACCATCGACGACCTTCACAATGTCGACGAGTAAACAACAAATTGCAGCAACTGACACTTTATTTGACTTAATTTACAGAGCAATACGATTTCAGACTTCGGACGACGAATTTAAGGACGCACAGAACGTGTTTCTTATATTCTGTTATGGGTATGCCGTGTGTGATCCGATGCATCAATGGCGCCCATGTTAAAATCATTTCTCCAAAAACAGGGAACAACAAAAGTACAAACAAAACACGTTCGAACTAGTATCTTACCTTTAATAATCCCTTAAAATCCACAAATAATCCATTTAATTCAATAATTGACAAGTTTGCATCCAGGGTCTTTGATAATTATTTTAGCATAGTTAAATATAGCAACCCCAGCTAATTTTTTATCAACATCTGTTTTTAAAGGCAATTGCATATTTGAAAAGAGCTCTATAAGAGCTTTTCAGAACAGTTTTTCTTTTTAAAATATCTTAAAAAATAAAAAAGTTATGGGAATTTGAATATTGCTAAAATGCGCACTAATTCTGAATTTTCTCCCTATATAAAGTGAACAAGGAAGCACGACATTCGCGGCACCGGAAATTCAAGTTCATACATTTTTACATAGTAAAATTGCCATAACTTTTTTATTTTTAGAGATATCTTCATGAAATTTGGAACATTTGTAGATCAATGTATACTCTGTTTATTAAAGTATTATAAACACTTTTAGTTATTAATACACACATGGTAATGATCAACATATTTAGGAAGCATATACATAATTTTATTAGAGACATAATTTTATTAGAGACATTATCTTTTTTTCGAAAGGCATCAGGCTAAAATATCTACAATTAACACATTTATGCACTCAAAAGCAATATTGGAATTACTTAAAATGGAAACCGGTTTTTAAAAGCAAATTCAACTAATTTAGTCTTAACTCTCTAATCAAATTTTCACAGGTGTTTGGGGGGGGGGGGGGCGGAATGTCTTTTCATCGTTTTGGGACGGGGACATGCACACATTCTATAACTTTCTAATCCTTGAAATAAATCTATGAATATTTCTTATATATGTTATATATGTTGTCTTTTGTTGGTGCCTCTTTCACATTCCATAACCATTCAAAATTCAAACAGTCGGGCACAAATCCAGCAGAAATTAGGAATTGTTTCTGAACCGTCTGAATGTCATCTCGTAGAGGCCATTTGTACTGGCCAAGTTTTCTGGTGGTAATCATGAATTTAACCACAAAGTTTTCTTTATCTTTAACTTCAAAATCCATACCAGGATACCAAGCATCCTGGTATGCAATTGCAACATATGCATTACAATTTAAAATTCTGCATTTAGATTCATCAAGTCTTTCACATTTTTTCGCCGGGCACTTTTCTTTAAATTGACAAGTTTTTTTTCTGGTCACATGTTCTTGAAACTTTGGTTTCGACATATTTTTCTGTTGATGCTTTGAATGAAGGGTTAAGATGACACAGTAAATTGAACAATACAGTTGAAATTTCCCCATTATTTCTATAAAAGTATTTATTTCAAGAATGAGTCCATTCTTCTGCCTGTTTATAGGCTACAAGGTTTCTGCCTTCTTCTAAAGAGAGGTTGTTATACCATTTTCATGACAGAATGGTCCTAGGTAGTCTGCCATTGACTTCCTAGATCTACTGAAAAAAAGGAAAGAAAAGTCAGACCTACATCATCAGTACATGTATAAATCATGTTAATATGCAACTTTTACAGTGCAAAAACATTCTCACAGGCCAGTGGGGATATGCACATTTGGACAATTTCTACAACGTCGAGGCAAATTTATCGATTTAATCATGTCAACGATTGTTTAGATACTTAAGAAAACTTATTTTCATACATATAATTTACGGATAAAAACACCTTTGAGGGCATTTCATAACAATAACACGGGGTTGGTTTTCCTACGATTCGATCGCACGAGCAAGTGCCCGTCCTTACATCGAAATTACATATTTGCACTGAAATAAATAATTAATTGAGTCAAAATCAAGGTTTCTAGAACTCACCTTTGTATTTAGAATAAAGTTGAACCACATGAAGATGTTTTCTATCGGTAACATGCTCAAAATCGTCGATAGAAAAACGTGTTTTCGATGCGTAATCAGTTAATCAAAATGGCGGTCAAAGGTGAAAAGCGAGGTCGCCGGGTGACCGGAGTAAATTTGAGTAAATTACTACGTTCGGCTTAAAATGCGGGAGGGTTCCTATTGTTTCCGACAAAAGATTTTTATATCAAATTAAACTTCAGAACATTCCCTACAATATGATATATGATGCATAGTTCGGAAATCAGTACTTTTTGTAAAAAATCGGCGACACTTTAGAGGACTATATCTTCGGTTCGGATGAACTTAAAAATTTGCATCAAAGTCATGAATGGAGGTCGTGAACTTTTCTAAATGGATTCGTCCATCTCATTAATATTCATAAAGTTTAAGTCACCCGCGAATAGGAACAAAGAGTACATGTGCCACGCGCCGAGTGCATGAAAGTTGATAATCACGCGCAACAGCGAAAAACCATAATATTTATTGTTTATTAACAGATAAAACTGGGTTATAGTGGGTAAAATACAAAAGTAAAACATGCATTTTGTAGAGAATTTTATTAGCTTTAAAATGAGACAAATTATAAAAATATGCATCTGCAAATGTAATTTTAATCCCCAAAATGCCACAGGCGGTGTAGACTTTTCAAAGTTTTCTAGATAAAATGTGGGATTATCGGAGATTAGCTGGGGTTGCTATTAAATAAAGTCCCTTAATTATGCCATCATATCATTATATTCAAATGAGAACTCAATAAACTTTCTTCTTCGTCACACGCTACATGTACGTCATGTACTCTATGTACATTACTGCTGTTTAAATGAACCAGAGCAGTTTATCAAATGTGTCCTGTTCTGAGAAAAATGGGCATAATGCATGTGCTTAAAGTGTCGTCCCATATTAGCCTGCGCAGTTTGCACAGGCCAATCAGGGACGACACTTTTCGCTTTTATGACATTTTTGTTAAAATGAAGTCCCTTCTTAGCAAAAATCAAATTTTGGCGGAAAGTGTCGTCCCTGATAAGCCTGTGCGAACTTAACAAGCTATAATTGGTGAACTCAGTTGCATTTGCAGATTTCTGCATACAAAGATATATTTCAACTTGAACAATGTTTTATTTGCCTATGGTAAATTCCCTTATTGTACAAAAAAGTAAGTAAGTTTATTGTAAACATAAGCCAAATTAGAAGAATAGTCTAGCATGTTACGACGACCATGTATAATTTTTATGTTACATCTAGAACAACTAGAAGAATAGACGTCTTTGTAAGCACTCTCTTGCAGTTTGGAGGCACCAGGAATTCTGCTAAATGATGCAAATCCCGACATCAATATCAATTTGTCCCTGGTCATTTTGATGAACTCATAGTTAAAATTTACACTTTTTTATGTCCCCCACTATAGTAGTGGGGGACATATTGTTTTTGCCCTGTCTGTTGGTCTGTTGGTCTGTCTGTTGGTCTGTCTGTTTGCGCCAACTTTAACATTTTGCAATAACTTTTGCTAAATTGAAGATAGCAACTTCATATTTTGCATGCATGTGTATCTCATGAAGCTGCACATTTTGAGTGGTGAAAGGTCAAGGTCATCCTTCAAGGTCAGAGGTCAAATATATGTGGCCAAAATCGCTCATTTTATGAATACTTTTGCAATATTGAAGATAGCAACTTGATATTTGGCATGCATGTGTATCTCATGGAGCGGCACATTTTGAGTGGTGAAAGGTCAAGGTCAAGGTCATCCTTCAAGGTCAGAGGTCAAATATATGTGGCCCAAATAGCTTATTTTATAAATTCTTTTGCAATATTAAAGATAGCAACGTGATGTTTGGCATGCATGTGCATCTCATGGAGCTGCACATTTTGAGTGGTGAAAGGTCAAGGTCATCCTTCAAGGTCAGAGGTCAAATATATGTGGCCCAAATCGCTTATTTTATGAATACTTTTGCAATATTGAAGAAAGCAACTTGATATTTGGCATGCATGTGTATCTCATGGAACTGCACATTTTGAGTGGTGAAAGGTCAAGGTCATCCTTCACAATGTCAAGGTCATCCTACAAGGTCAAACATCATATAGGGGGACATTGTGTTTCACAAACACATTTTGTTTATTGTGAATTCATTTGTAAATGAATTTGATAAAAAAAATACATGTCACTGTTTATAAGCGTGACACTTCGCGCGAAAATTACGTCATAAGAAAATGCATTGTGGGAATGTTTTGGTTAAAGTTACCGGTGGTTAAATTCCACTATGGGCGGTTAGGTTACTTTGCGGTATATCGTGTTTATACAATCGAGTTACCTTGAAGGTTACTATACCTGAATAACCGCAAACTTACCAAGGTTTGAATGTTACCGAGCGGTAACTTTAACCAGCGTTTATACAATCGGGTGCGGAAGGCTTTTATAATAATAAGGGAAAGGTGGCAAGTTGTTCCAGCAGGCATTTAAGATAAAAAGGGAAAGGTGGCAAGTTGTTCCAGCAGGCTTTTATAATAATAAGGGAAAGGTGGCTGCAAGTTGTTCCAGCAGGCATTAATGATAATAATGGAAAGGTGGCAAGTTCTTTCAGCAGGCATTTATAATAATAAGGGAAAGGTGGAAAGTTGTTTCAGCAGGCTTTTCTGATAATAAGGGAAAGGTGGAAAGTTCTTTCAGCAGGCTTTTCTGATAATAAGGGAAAGGTGGAAAGTTTTCATTATATTTTTGTTGATAAGCATGATTATACAGTGAAAAATCTTAATTATTTTATAACACTTTCATGCTTAAATTTTACTGGTCATTAGTTATTTATCAATGCTGTGCTAAGAGTGATGTAAATATTAAAAGTTGGTATTTCTTCAGCGATTTATTTGGCTCAATTGAATTGGGAAAAGTACGGGTACCATTCCAATTGGGAAAATCGTGCGCCAAAAACCCTGAAGTTTTGAAAATTCGCATCGTTAAGTTTTCATATTACTTTAAAATTGATAACTAAATGTTTTCAATATTATCTTTACTCAGTTTCAAGACATAGAGCAGTGACATACATGCCAGACGACCCGATCACGGCGGGACAGTCCCGCTTTTGGGCCCTTTGTCCCGGCGTCCCGATATGAGACGATTTGTCCCGACATTCGTAAAAAACGATGTAAGGTCTATAGGTCCCCAATAAAATTCGCTATTCAAGCTCTGTTTCGCTAACACTTACCACCGCTAATCCCTTTATTGCCCCCAATTAACAATCCGATTCTACTTCTCGTGTGTACCAGTGTTGTTTATGACACCTTATCAGCGATTAATCGGCTAATTATTGATTTCATCAGGCATTCACACCATGGTGGTCTTCAAGATAGTGGTCGCTTATTGCTATCGATAGTTGTATTATAATGAAATAAATGTTGAAAATGTGTTTGTTTTTGTCTTTGTTTGAAACGGTTTACAAAACAATTGTTTTGTAAAATTAATTCTACGTCATTAATGAGTCTTTTACATTCAATGTTTAGTTCATAAATAGCGGGATAATCCGAATGTGCAATATACCAAAATCGCAACAAACAGTCCAATAAGTGATACCCATCCTGTCTAGTGTAATTGGGTGTAATTGTAATAAAAACAACGAGGTGCTATGCATGACAGTTTGACTCTACTCCAATTTAGCTAAAAACAACGAGGTGCTATGCATGACAGTTTGACCCTACTCCAATTAAGCCGCGACAATTGACAAGTAAGTTTACTGTAACCCGTACTTTCAGTGTACTGGATAGCCTTCCCTGCGTTAATGTTTGCCATTGAAAGTAATATAATGAGTATTGCTGTCGTAATGTTCCAGATTTTGTACTCTAAAAAGATGAATATTATCTTCGTTGTTTGCTATTGTCTTATTTAATAAAACTGTTATTGTTATGTTTTAGATTTCATGCTTCATATCAGATGTTTTATGTCTTGAATAAAAGTATCAAGAGTTTTTGTTAGTACTATACTGACTACAGTAAAGGTGGAATGATAGATTGTTTTAGGTGTCCTGCTTTTTGGTCAAATGTTCCGACAATTTTTATGGAATGTCCCGCTTTGGACCTAAAAAATTCTGGCATGTATGAGCAGTGATTCATTTTGCTGTGCGTCCTGCGTGCCAGACGCATGTTTTTTTCTGGGGACGCATCATTCTCAAACATGTGCGTTTTCGGGACCCATTGTTTAAAAACTCTGATTTTCAACATCGTCAAAGTTGTACATGATACTGAGTACGATTTGTGGATATAAGCAAAACACATGTCAACACCGTTTTGAAAAGTAGAACGGAAGTCTTATTACTACATTCCTAGGAATGTAGTACGCATATTTTGACTGGTTGAAATATATCAATTATCCAATCAGTTACGGCGTTTTATTAAAAGTTAATTGGACGATTAATTTGCTGTCCCGGATGGTAAACAAAGAAAATGCGACCAAAAAAGCTTTTCGAAATTGATCCTGAACAATTTAAACTCGCTGTGTAGATATTTATCGATAACGCAGCCTCGATGTTTACTATGTGGTTTAAATATGAAGAATAAACGGCGGAAAACACAGTTTGCGTTCTTCTGTTGTGTGCTGAACACTTATACAGTAGACTCTCTGTAAACCGGATGGTCTCGGGACCGGCCTAATCGTCCGGTTTTCAGAGAGTTCCGGTTAACCAAGAGTTTTCATATTGCCGAAATATACACGGTATTCATTGTGTACAGAATAACATTTAAATAAAACAAACCGTATACATTTACATGTACCATGTGATAACTGTACGCAGGTCCTGATGATGTTAATTGCATTCTTAAAAAATGTGTTTTTAATTGATTAAAAGCAAATACAGATGGATGGATATTTAACAGTCATATTTCTAACAGTTTATCTGACAAACAAACAAACATCCATTTCAGCGTTAAAAACATGGCTATAAGATCTTTTAAAATACCCGAGAAGATCACAAGAAAGTGAACGTCGCAACGGCATGCATTAATTTCTTAATTAAATTGTTTATCATAGGCGATAATAAATAATTAATAAAACGATAGAGTCAATCACTTTTTGGTGTTACCGCACGTCTATTATAGACATTCACAGTTTGTTTACATTACTTAATCGGAATCCCATAGCGCGGTAACGACTTGACACCTTTATGGTTTGTTTAATCCGATTATCGATAATTGCGCGAGCAAAATGTGACAGCGCACTTGCTTTGCCGACTAGGTATTGTTATTTTCACGCCTCGGGCAGCTTGAGAATTTAGACCGTCCGGTATACTTAATGTATTTTACGTTGAAAATGACAAAATTTACGGAGATACCCGTTCGGTTTCCGGTTTTCAGAGAGTTCGGTTTATTCAACATTTTTTAACAAAGAAATAGAAGGAGAAAATACGGGACTGGCCCGACCGTCCGAAATCGGGAGAGTTCCGGTATTCCGATAGTCCGGTATTGGCAGAGTCTACTGTATTTATTTAGGAAAGCAATGTTATTATACTTTTCTGGATTAATTGAGCAGTGTTGGTGTTTCTTTAGTGACAATTAAAATTTGCAATTTCTGAAATAAATAGCATCTTTTATTTGTATACGGTACATACATAAAAGTGATACAGGTCGTACAGTATTCCGTCCTATGTTATGTAGAATGTAAGTACATATGACAACACAGACATCTGCTAATTATACTGCAGGATGTGAGAGGGGTTTTTCTATAAAGAATAAGGTCTTGACCAAATTCAGGAACAGGTTAACTGTAGGGAAAGAACGCAAACTCATGAGTGTGAAGTTGTGCAATTTTGCCCTGAATGAATTTGTGGTAAAAGCTCTCTCTGTTTGGAGATAAAACCAAGCGAGAAGGCTCAGATACACCTTAAATACAGTATGAGTGTAAATGTTACACTTAATCTGTAATGAAGTTGTAAAACTTTTGACCAAAAGAGAAATTGTATTTTGTCACACTGTTTGAAAGGGCTAATTTTGACCAAATAATTAATTTATAAACACTGGTCATCCAATTGATCAAAAGTCTAGTAAGTCCAAATTGTTAAAGATGTTAAAAGTTCTCTGTTTAAGATGTTGTATGTTTCACTGTTTAATATTAAAAGTAAAACAAATCAAGATTTCACTTGCTATAAACATATTTCTGTTTTTAGCTGTAAAATTGCAAAATTTAAAAGAGCCCCTAGCTAAGGTGTATCATGTAAAGTAGATTATTTGTAACGAATTTACAAAGACACAATCTGGGACCCATTGTTTTCAGTTTGGACCAATTGTTTAAAAATATGTGAGTCCCAGAGACTCATTTATGTAGATTTCAAAATGAATCACTGGTTACGTCCAAGACTGAGTTTATATCAAATAAAATTTGCAATCACCATTGTATTATATGAAAATTGTTGGAATATTGATGATACCTATCACACTAAGAATATAATTTCATGATGGATATGCCCTTTAGAAAACTTTTATCATTTTGACACCATAAACTATTTCAAATTATGCAAAGAGATAATTGATGAAAATAAATGAAAAATAAATCCGCGAGCAATACTTTTTACTCATGAATTAGGTAGTCATAAAGGCAGTGGCTGTTTACACGTACTTTGTTGTTGATGCATTATGTACACATGTTACCCTAGCAGTTCACAGGGTGTTAACCAGTCACTTACCTTTTAATAACATCGGTATAGAACACTAATGCGCTTTTTAGGCGTTGCTGATTTTTACCCTGCTTTTCATCTTTAATGACCATTAGATAAACATAACACCAGCAGATGTGATTGAATACATTCAAATATTTAATTGATTTATTTAATAGAGAAATCCCTTGAACTTTGGTCACATCATTTCGTCTGTGCACAGCGTAAAGCATGTTACACTGTTCAGTTTGAGGCATTTCGGACTACTCTCTGCATGTTGAAACGACATATACATACAAATTGTTGCCCAATTACAATTATGCGTTAAAATCCATCTTGCAGAATTTCAGGGTCTCTACTCGGTCACTAAATTGTCAGAAAAATACTTAATTGACTATCAATAAACGCATTGTTGATAGACAAGATGATCTAAAAACACTACTGAAATAGTGTCTAGATAATAGGGAAATCGTTTAATTATCTAAACACAGATGTTTGCTGTACTTGGTCAGCACCTCTGGAAATCGTTCCGGAACTTCTGAATAGGCTACCCTATTTTTTAAGTTTGCTTTTTTGAATTCAATGTTATATTGAAAAGCATTATGCTAAAATGTGCCATTTACAATGCCCAATTAGATCGTTAAAGACTCGCATCATGCAAAATTGGGTCGTATTCCATATGTGCCCATCATAGCTATAGCCCACCCAGCCTACGCATCTTGCAGTCTGGTCAGGAGATACATAATGAGACCATAACAACTTTGAGTGATTTTATAGGGGAAAGCGTCGCCTCTGACCAGACTGTGCAAGTGTGCGGGATGGGCTTGAGCTAGCCTGGCCAAAACGCCTTAGGCCCATTTTGCATGATGCGGCTATAAAAGTGTGATTTGAATGTATGACTATAATAACACACACTTCATGGGGTAAATATGCCAAATTGTCAAAGTACACAGTGGATGAATGTTTGTTTCCAATTTAATTTATTAGACATTTACATATTTAAATTTTATTTCAAAGTAAGCATTTTCGCCGAATATCTATTGTAAAGATATTTCTTGTTATATCTAGCTGTTTTTTTTTTATATTTTGTTTAAGCGATTATAAAGCAGAATCGCCTGATGACATCAAATTAATTTAACTGATGTATTTTGTTTTACGATCAATATAAGATCAATGAAAACAAAAACAAACGCAACAAAGCTAAAATAATCCAAATTTATTCATATTCCATACATTTTATGGCATTTGTAAGGTCTCTTCAAAACATGCTCTAAATCCATCAGCGTGCTAATAACGGTGATAATTGTTTATATTAAGAACTATAATCCCCCCAATTACTTCAACTCAATTAAATTGGTGTGTTTTGTTTAACTGTGAATTGAACAATGAAACAAAAAAAAACAAACATGAGAAAATAAAAAACATTATCAAATCGTACTTCAACTAAAATGATTCAAATGTATTCATATTTCATACATGTTATCATTCGTTTGGTTTTCTTAAGAAATTCCCCCAAAAAGTGCATAGTGAAGCAGAAAACTGCACAAGTGTAAAAACAGCAGTGTTATTGTCAATCGCAATAGATTCATCTTCCTTTGTTGTGATAACACCTGAATAAGGTTGCCTATGCAAATTGTTTTCGCTCTTACAGTTTAAATGCTATTGCATGGCAAACAGTGTGTAATTAAACAAGTTTGACATGGATTTTACGACAATTAAATAGTTCAATGAAGGTTTATCATTCAATGTTGCATTATTTGGACTTAATGTTACAATTCCATTGATAAGAGATTTTAAAGTAGAAATAATATAGCACGTTATTGCATCTTGTAAATGTTCGACAACTCAATTCATTGATTTTTATTCAGCGAAATTTGTTTTCTTGCCAACTGTCTTTCTTTTTATTCAGCATTGTATTTATGTTTCTTCTTTAAAAAATAATAATAATGTTTTAATAAAACTTAATCAGATGTGCTGCGTGACATTGGATAGCTTATGAGAAGGGTGATTATGTTGCGAAGCATTCTGTGCACACTAACTTTTCATAATTATGCTCTGTCAAAATTCAAGCATGAAAATAAACAGAGTGAATTACCTCAAAAGCAATAGCGCCACTGATAAATGCAATATTTATATGGCTCTTTAATATTCAAGGACACACAAAACACAAGTATTTTTATAAGCTTCATTTTTTTTCATTCTAAAGCTTCGCAATTTTACACCTGTCTCTATTTCTATATCCTTTATCCTTGATGTCCATGTATTACAGACATAGCAACATATGTGATTGAGATAAATGTTATTTGATTTCAGTTTTATACTTATATATAATAAACCTTTAATAAAACATTGAAATATATCAGTGGCTATGATAAGAACACTCCCCACACCCTCCCGAACAAAATCAGGTAGCAATATTGGTGACTTGATTTCAATAAGATGTTTTTATGCCCCAGGTAGGGTGGCATATAACACTACGCGACCCGTGATTTTTGCCGCGATTCTCGCATCACCCCAATCGATGCAACGTGACAAATCGTGGTGTTTCCGAGCGACAAGAAAATTTGGGTGATGTCTCGGCCACCGTCGCGCGATGTATCTCGCTGTTGCGCAATCAGCGCGAATCAGCGCGAATCAGCGCAAATCACCGCAACCGCCGTGATTCCCCTTTTTAAGCTATTTACATTGAGGGTTACACTACATTACATGTAACATATATGTATACACTTACATTATACATTGCAATAATAAAGCTTTTGTTGTTGTTGTATACAATGAGCGTATTAGCTAAAATACTCCTGTTCCGACATGAACTTGATGAAGTAATGTCGGAAGCTTTAACGGCTCCAAATTAATATAACAGCGCAGAATGATCATGCAATAATTATTGAACATAACATCTAAACATTATTTAACTAATTGCATTAGCAGAATGTTTATTAAAACTTACAATCAATTATATTCCAGGCCCAAATACACTACCACTGTTCAAATTCCATATTGTTGCCATATGCATGTAGCGTAGCTCTGTGTAAATTGAAAGTTGCATAGTGTTTCGTCATTGGTCGGTTATAAATACCTTGTTTCCCTATCATGGTATTTGATTTAGACGAAACTAATAATTTGGTAATTTACGACCAATATGATATATTAAGTTTTCCCTTTAAACTTTGATCTTACCGCGTGTGTTTTTTGATGTTATTAATTATGTTAATACTTATTTTTGCATTTCATTAAGAATTATAACGTGTAGCCCTTTTGTTAACAGTGATTAGCAAAATATTCAAGCCTTAAGGCACGGAAAATTGTTTAAGTAACACTTTCATTAAAAGTTTAAATGTAATCGGTAGATTACGTCTAATTATTTGGACTAAATTATGCTACACTTATTTATTTTTTGTTTCAGGCTCCAATGCGGATAACTCGTGTTACTCGCGTTACTTTCCGAGCTTTGTACATACATTCACAATGCTTGATAAGCCAGAAATCGGAAATACATTACTGTTCTATTTTTAAGTACTTGTTATTTTGATATCGTGTTATATAATATGTTGCTATTACATCATTGCCTATATATTAAAGCCATTAAACATTGTGTTTGTTTTGCTGGAGTATTTCAACGTAGCACTAAGCATTCGCAAAGTTCAATAAATATGATGATGTATAATGTACATGCATTTCCATGGGTTTTCACGTCCAAAACAAAAAAACCTCAATATTTAATTATTTATTGTGTACTGTCCAGCGGGTGATAAGTGTTTATTCTAGTGTCTAATTGGCACTCTTTGTACGTGTTCAAACTGTGAAAAGATGTGACAATCAAAGAAACAACAAGATGGCGCTGCCAATTAAGTGCGATAATGATCAAAGGGCATTGACAAAAAATAACAGTTTGTATAAATTTTTCTCAGATTGTCTCGCGTTTACTCAGATTGTCTCTCACAACAAAAAAACTATACAAGTCAAGGTATTATTATTGTTTACTTCTATCAGTAAAGATACGGATACGCTGTGTTTGATTTGATATGACTTATATCAAATTGTTGGCGATATAATTGTTTTAAAAATACCAAAGAAACATTTAACCGAAATCAACACAATTCAATGTTCTCTGCGCTACGCAGTTTGTTAAAAAAAATCAATACTTGTACACTCTATACCTTGACCTTGTACAATGCCGCATAATTTTCGCGCTCTTTTGTCGGGAAATATACATGATGGCTATATTGAAAGCATTTGTAAACGTCGTGTTAACATTAAAACATCGGAAGTGTGTTTCGGATGATAAATTATTATTCTTATTTGGGAATTTAACGGAACATTAATACTTATGGTATAATTGTTTTGAATTGTATATTAATTTGTTACAACGCTTTACGTGTCGAAAAAATGTTTTGATAATATTGTGCACAATTTCCAGGAGGAAAACGTTTTTTACATGAAGGCGTATGACGGAATAAAACGTTTTTTTGAAAGATCGTATTGCATTCGATCTAAATTTAAATACGCTCGTCCAATGAAAGCTGTGTTCCCCATTATGCACTATACTCTTTACACTTCTGAAAAATGGCGTATTCATATAGTTGTGTTAATGAAATTCTCAAACATATTTACCGACATAAATGTTTTAAGATTATTTTTTGTAAGTGATGTTGCAATTATGTTGGATTATTTGATAATTGTGAACATTAGAAAAGCGTTATTTATACAGTAATCGATACGATTCGGTTTATATGCATTATATGCATATGTCAAATCATCGATGTTAACGATATCCACTGCGATCACGGCAAATTGCGGCGAATCGCAGCGAATCACCACAACATTGAGGGGATTTAGCGCGAAGATTATCTTGCTCTCGTGCGACATCAGAGTGACGAGTCACATAAAATCGCGGTGATTTTACACCCAAAAAGCAAAATGCCTGCCTTGACTTCGCTATTTAGGCAAAAATCACGGGTCGCGTAGTGTAACAGTTGAACTGTCCGTCAGACAGCATGTCAGTATGTCAGTCTGTCTGTCCATCCGAAAAAAAACTTTAACATTGGCCATAACTTTGTAAATATTGAAGATAGCACCTTGATATTTGGCATGCATGTGTAACTCATGGAATTGCACATTTTGGGTGGAAAAATTTCAAGGTTTACATCATCCTTCAAGGTCTAGGGTCTAAAAAAAAGTCAAGGGAAGTAATAAGCTTTAAATGGACATGGTTATCTGACCTGCCAACGTATATATTTTTGTTAAATAAATCAAGGTGGCGCAGTAGGCGGCATTGTGTTGCTGACAAACACATTGTGGTAAAAGTGCAAGGTCATCCTTTATGGTCTACGGTAAAAAAAACAGATTTAAGGGAAGTAATAAGCTTTAAAAAGGGAGAAAATTATTCAATATTGAACATAGCCACTTTATATATTTGGCATACATGTGTATCTCATGGAGCTGCACATTTTGAGTGGTGAATCTACAGTCAAGGTAGTGGCTTTTAATTATTTGCTACTAAAAATAGAGATTTGTTACAGACAATTATTTTCAAGGGAAGTAATTTATATAATTATAAATCTCATATTATATATTTCCATACCAAGAATTGAAGTTCTTTTTACAGTTACTGTACAGATTTATTATTTTGATTATATATAATGATTGATTTTTTATAGTTGTTTTTTAAATGATAAAATTATAATTTATGATGTTCATTACATACCTGTGGACTTATGTCCATAGATACATTATCAACTCTGACTATGATCTCTTTTAAACCACAGGCCTTGGTTGTCAGTGATGTTTGACATGGTCATAATTGACTGTGAGACCCTTGATGGCTGAACAGGTATTAAGGCATTAATAATATGTAATCACTGAGTTGTGTTCAACTTTTTGAGTAATAATTAATTAGCTTATTATGTTTCTCTTTTGAAAACACAGTTGATGTACAGAGGACACTTTGGCAAGCAAGGGGCTTAAGCTTTTTATGCAAGAGTAATATAACTTAAGCCAGACGCTGGACATTCATGGACCTCCCTCCTGTCTAGGTAGAAGTGACAAATGTTGGAACAGTTATATAGTGACCAGCAGAAAGGTTACTCAAGCTAAACACTTGACACTATACTGGCCCCCTCCTGTGGAAGTGAAAGTGGTTGTGATAGTTATTTAGTGAGTAGCAGAAACGGAATTCAAGCCAAACACTGGACCTGTACTGACCTCCCTCCTGTTATGTTGGAAGTGAAAGTGGTTGTCTAATGAGCAGCAAAAATAAAATTCAAGCCATACACTGGACCTGAACTGACCTCCCTCCTGTTTAAGTGGAAGTGACTGTGCCTCGGATAGTTGTCAAGTCAAGAATCACCAGCCAAGTTGTGTCAGGTAAGATTACATTCATATCAATAACAGCCACAGCCTCAGTGGCATGCAGCCCAATCACAGATTGCGTGTTCAAGTGAGGTTCAAATGCTATTTTGGTCAGTTATTGTCTGGTGTCAAATGTTCCTTGTCATTTCAACTTAAATTGTTTGACATCTTAATTGAAGCGCCAGGAAAGAAGTTTAAAAAACTGGAAAAGTGTCAGTCCTAACCCAATAAAGAAAAAGTCCAGATTTGATACTGTGTGTATGTGTAAGATGTTATCAATTTGTGTTTAAAATTGTAATTTTAGACAATTATTCATTGCAGTCAATCTTAAGTTGTCAAGTCATTATCAAGCTTTTATGTATAACTTGTATCCATTAAGTACAATTATTTTAAATCAGGTCTTTTTCATAAATTTCATTTATTAACTTCTAACATTTAAGCATCAGCTCTATGGCATCATTCATGTCTTTAGTTCATGTCTAAAAGTATATGCAGTATGTACTTCAGTTTTATAAAGACATGAAAAACTTTAAAAATTCAATGAAGTGAATTTACTTATAATTCCTCCACAAACAGAGAAGTTTGGAACAATTTTTAATTTTGAGTTGTCTCTCTTGGACTTGCGTTACTGGTATTATATCTCACTTCCATTTCCAATGGTAAATGTTTGGTACAATTTTAAATTTTGAGTTGTCTTCCTTGGACTGTCATTACTCCAATATCTCACTTTCATTTACAATGGTAAAATAGTGTAGCCAATTCCTGAATAATGTGAATATGCCATAATGTTTGATTAATCTATATCCTGATCAGACTAGAATATTTTCATGTAATATAGACTGTAGCTGTATTCTCATGGTTTTCCATTGTGGTTCTTTCATGCTTACATTCCAGGTGTGTGTGTGAGATTAAAGATAGACACAAATAGTTAATATTACTCTTAAGAAGGATTGGCAGGAATGTTAAATACTGAGAACTAACTGATGCTAATGCTTTGTTCAAACGTGATCTACGTAAGTTGAAGTGGGGTTGTTATAAAAAATGAATGATCATAATCATGCATAATGTGTGTGTATTTTGAACTTTATGAGGTCCTTCAGGGTTGCATTTTGTGAGTGTCCCAGCACTCCTACATAATCTGATTACTCACGAAAGTTGAAACTAATTTTAATTTAAAGCTTCAGTTTCAGCTACATGTGTATTTAGGTTTTACTGAAAGTTATTAGCTCATCTATTTTTTGAAAAAAAATTATGAGCTATTGTCATCATCTTGGCGTCGGCGTCGGCGTTGGCGACCGGTTAAGTTTTGCGTTTAGGTCCACTTTTCTCAGAAAGTATTAATGCTATTGCATTTAAACTTGGTACACTAACTTACTATCATGAGGGGACTGGGCAGGCAAAGTTAGATAACTCTAGCGTGCAATTTGACAGAATTATGTGCCCTTTTTATACTTAGAAAATTGAAAATTTTGGTTAAGTTTTGCGTTTAGGTCCACTTTTCTCAGAAAGTATCAATGCTATTGCATTCAAACTTGGTACACTTACTAACTATCATGAGGGGACTAGGCAGGCAAAGTAAGATAACTCTGGCGTGCATTTCAAGAGAATTATGTGCCCTTTTTATACTTAGAAAATTGAAAATTTTGGTTAAGTTTTGTGTTTAGGTCCATTTTATTCCGTAAGTATCAAAGTTATTGCTTTCATACTTGCAACACTTACTAACTATCATAAGGGGACTGTGCAGGCAAAGTAATGTAACTCTGATTGGCATTTTGACAGAATTATGGGCCCTTTTTATACTTAGAAAATTGAAAATTTGGTTAAGTTTTGTGTTTAGGTCCACTTTATTCCTACAGTATCAAAGCTATTGCTTTCATACTTGCAACACTTATTAACTATCATAAGGGGACTGTGCAGGCAAAGTTATGTAACTCTGACTGGCATTTGGACGGAATTATGGGCCCTTTATACTTAGAAAATTGAAAATTTGGTTAAGTTTTGTGTTTTGGTCCACTTTACCCCTAAAGTATCATAGATATTGCTTTCATACTTGGAACACTCGCAAACTATCATAAGGGTACAGTAAAAGGACAAGTTGCATGACTCTGGTTGTCATTTTTGCGGAATCATGGCTCTTTGTTGACTTAGTAACTTTGAATATATGGTTTAATTTTGTGTTTCGATCCACTTTACTTCTTAACTATCAAGGCTATTGCTTTCAAACTTCAAATACTTTCATGCTATCATGAGGTTACTGTACCTGGCAAGTTGAATTTTACCTTGACCTTTGAATGACAAGGTCAAATTATTAAATTTTGCTAAAATTGCCATAACTTCTTTATTTATGATTAGATTTGATTGATACTTTGACAAAAATTACTCTTACCTGACTTACCACAATAGACTCCACCCAAACCATCCCCCGTGCCCTCCTCCCCTCCCCACCCGATTCCCCCCCCCATATTTTTTTTTTAAAGATCATCTCACAAATGACCACCACACCCTCACACTATACCCCCCCCCCACCCCCCCACCCCCCCCCCCCCCCCCCCCCGAACTATTTTTTTTTTTAAACGGTTAAAAACACAAATATTTATTTTCATTATTTTATGTTTGAACTACCGTCCAACCATCGCACCCAAGAATCCCCCCCACTCACCCCCCCCCCCCCCCCTACGATTTTTTTTTTTCGCATTTTTTTCGCATTTTTGGAAAATAATGTAATAAATGTCCAAACTTCCACACTATACACCCCTCTTCACTCCACCCCTCCCTCCTTTGTGATTGAAAATGAGAGTCCCTTCACCTTTAAAAAGAAAATAGATGAGCGGTCTGCACCCGCAAGGCGGTGCTCTTGTTTGTCTTAGTCACTATAAATTTTTTGTTAAATTTTGTTTTTGGATCCACTTTACTTCTAAAGAATCAAGGTTATTGCTTTGAAACTTCAAATACTTTCTTACTATCATGAGGGTACTGTACCTGGCAAGTTGAATTTGACCTTAACCATCGAATGACCTTGAATCTCAAGGTCAAATTAATAAATTTGCTTAAATTGCCAAAACTTCTCTATTTATAATCAGATTTGATTCATACTTTGATAAAACAACACTAACCTGACATACCACAATGGACTCCACTCAAACCATCCCCCACACCCCACCCCAGAATCCCCCTCCCCTTAAAAAATATTGTATTTTCCTATTTTTCTTTTGAATGATCATATGATAAATGACCACACCCCCACATTATACCCCCATCTCGACCACCACCCCTACCCCATCCCCCACCCAAAAAGATTTTTTTCAAACATGGTAAAACAACACACAAATATTTATTTTATTTTTGAAGGACTGTCCAACTATCCCATCCAAGCTATTGCTATCAAACTTGAAATTAAATCTTATAAGTTTATTTTAAGTCTTTACAAATGTTCAATATATTGTGGAAAATATACCTGAACTCAGAATCCTCTATAACATTCAACTTCTTTAAAACATAAGCGATCAATATGTTAATTATGGTCCTCTTCTACTTAAAAGATGACTATATTACCTTGATAGTGTTTTTCCCAGGCCATTTCAGCGTGGCGAAAAGCCACGTCGCCCTCCCGGATCGCCACGCTGCCCTTTTCAAAGGCAAATTTCGCCACGCGCCCTTCTTTTCAAAGGCAAATTTCGCCACGCGCCCTTATCGATAACATATGTACTACCTTACGATCAGGATCTAACTTGGTCCGCAAAATCAGCGTCTTTGATTGTCTGTGACTGTGCTTGATTTACTCGAGAGACGTCAACGTCTAATCGACTATATTATTTGAGCAGATTTAATCTATTACAGTGCTCGATTTATAGGTAGACTGCTCCAAAGCTTTGAATTAGTCATGCGTGAATAACTCCGTGTCAGTATCAATCGATAATGCAAGAGGCTATTTTATACCAAGCGCACTTACTTCGGAGACTTTTGATGAAAAACTCGATGTTATACTCGTGGCTATTGTGCATTGCATGCATTATTCAGTTATATCAAAACATATATTTTTACGCATAATTACATTTAAAAACACAAACAAATTTATTCTTTATCGCTTTTGTCTTTAAGATAATTAGATCTAATTATTGAAATAATTACTGAGACGTATACTAATTTAACAAAATGCGAATCGCGTATACGATTTAACGTTGCCATGCGCACCTGTCGCTTATATCATTTGACATTTGAACAACATGGCGGACTATACAGAGTTAAATTGCGACTCGGCAAAAATGGCAAATAACGTCGAAAACGATCGAATTAACGATGGAGATTATACATTAAGAAGAAATTAATGAAATGTCTGTGATAATCAACGATGCATAAAAATGTTTTAGATAGCAACAACATTATTTATTTATTTGTAATCTACTTGGTGGATGTATGTCACGGAAACGAGTGTTTGCATATTGTTAGCGATCAATTTACTCGCAATGTTATTTTAAACATCTGGCAAGATTATTGTTAGAAAATGGGATAAGACAAACATGGTTTCATTTATATGTTAGTGGATCTGTGTATACACTGTAACTCCAATATAGTGCGGTCCGTTATAACGCTGTGTCCAATATAACGCAGGGGGTCCTTGGATCCCGTTTTTTCTCCAACCTTCCATTTCTCATTCAAATCCATGTTATGCAACTTCATGTATTTTCATAAATTCAAAGAAGCCAGCGATCACAGCTTGATTGCTTTTTCCATCCGTTTAATTGATTTTAATCGATTAGAGGTTAAACGACACTCGACAGCTAATTGGTGTTAATCTGTTGTGTAATGCCAATAAAGGTGTGAAAACTCGCGATTCGGTGTTTGTTACATGTATTCCCTATCAGAGCGGTTCGGTGCGCTAATTTCAATAAGGCAAGTGCAAGCGGAATAATTATCAAATTAAAGTTATTTAAAACGATTACCTGTTTATGTTTTGTATTTTTCGTGTATTGTATTTCATTGTAGAAACTATGGCTGTGTAAGTGTGTTATCGTTTATTATATGCTACACATGCTTGATTAATAAAAATATCTTTGTGTGTGTTTAATGTTTCAGTACGTATACGAAAAATAAATTGTAAAATCCTGACGATTTATTTACATGCTAACGCAGTGTAATAGTTAACAGAGATGCACTTAAATTTTTGCCCGTTATCAGAAAGTCCACGGAAAGCACGTTTTTTACATGCTGCGTATGATGCAATAAAATATTTCTTTGTACATGTATCGTATTGCATTCAATCTAAATTAAAATTCACTCGTCCAATGAAAGCTGTGTCCCATAAGGCACTGTACTAATTTTTCTGAAAAATGGCGTAGGCCTATGAATTTGTTTACGAAGTTCGTAAACATATTTCGTGTCATAAATGTTAAACATTATTTTTTCGTAAGTGATGTAATTATATTGGATTATCGGATAAATGTGCTCATTAGAAAAGCGGTATGTATACTGTTATCGTTCGATTCAGTTTATATATGCATGTATTTGCGGATGACAACACAGCATGACAATACACAGGACCTATATTATAGGCTATACTATACTTATATATTTATTTATACTTAAATAAATAAGCTCAAAACTTATAACGCTGTCCGTTTATAACGCTGTTGCGTGGCTTGGACCCCGTCATCCGCGTTATATTGGAGTTACAGTGTAATCAGATTCATATGCATATATTGCTTTATTATGTTTGTCGTGCTGTACAGTTTATTGAAACAGCATGGAACTTAATTGTACATTGCAAGGTAAATATATTAATATAAATCATAGTAAGTTAAATGCATCAATTACCATTTAATGTGCTTGTTTATATGTTATATTTTCCACAACTGCTTCATATGCGATTACATGTTTCCCCGTAATTCAGGTATTCAGGGAACGTTTTTGCCCTTTTTTGCCTAAACTGCGCGCTAAAATGCCTTTTTTGGAAGTAATGCGACATGCCCCTTTGCCCTCCTGGGAAAAACACTACTTGACATTATTGAATGTGAACTATTCCCCCATAATGGCTTAGGTTATACTGTCAAGCACTGTCTTCTGCCAACTCTTGTTAAGTATAGCAGTTATATTTCAAGACCCACTCACTGCTGGCATTGATGATTTTGATGGTAGTGATTTTGATCATGATGTTGTTGTCCTGATCAAGGCAAGTATCAAACGTGCAAGACCAGCTCTCAAACACAAAGAATGATGGTAGTGGTGTCAATTGTTTTTTATGCCCCCCTTCGAAGAGGGGGTATATTGCTTTGCACATGTCGGTCTGTCGGTCGGTCCGCCCACCAGGTGGTTTCCAGATGATAACTCAAGAAAGCTTGGGCCTAGGATCATGAAACTTTATAGGTACATTGATCATGACTCGCAGATGATCCCTATTGATTTTGAGGTCACTAGGTCAAAGGTCAAGGTGACCCGAAATAGTAAAATGGTTTCAGGATGATAACTCAAAAACGCTTAGGCCTAGGATCATGAAACTTATAGGTAGATTGATCATGACTCGAAAATGACCGCTATAGATTTTCAGGTCACTAGGTCAAAGGTCAAGGTCACAGTAACCCAAAATAGTAAAATGGTTTCCGGATGATAACTCAATACGCTTATGCCTAGGATCATGAAACTTGATAGGTAGATTGATCATGACTCGCAGTTGACCCCTAATTATTTTCAGGTCACTAGGTCAAAGGTCAAGGTAACAGTGACCCGAAATAGTAAAATGGTTTCCGGATGATTACTCAAGAACGCTAATGGCTACAATCATGAAACTTCATAGGTACATTATTCATGACTGGCAGATGACCCCTATTGATTTTGAGGTCACTAGGTCAAAGGTCAAGGGCATGGTGACCCGAAATAGTAAAAATGGTTTCCGGATGATAACTCAAGAACGCTCATGCCTAGGATCATGAAACTTCACAGGTACATTGATCATGACTTGCAGATGACCCCTATCCATTTTGAGGTCACTAGGTCAAAGGTCAAGGTCACGGTGACCCGTAATAGTAAAATGGTATCCGGATGATAACTAAGGAACGCTTAGGCCTAGGATCATGAAACTTGATAGGTAGATTGATCATGACTCGCAGATGACCTCTATTGATTTTCAGGTCACTAGGTCAAAGGTCAAGGTCACAGTGACCCGAAATAGTAAAATGGTTTCCGGATGATAACTCAAGAACGCTTATGACTAGGATCATGAAACTTCATAGGTACATTGATTATGACTGGCAGATGACCCCTATTGATTTTCAGGTCACTAGGTCAAAGGTCAAGGTTACAGTGACAAAAACATACTCACACAATGGCTGTCACTACAACGAAGAGCCCATATGGGGGGAATGCATGTTTTACAAACAGCCCTTGTTAAATTTGTGATCGGAAACACTCTTCCCTATGTAATTTTTACTCGACGTTATCACATTCTTTAAACAAACTGTAAATGTACAGTGTGTTTTAATCTTTTCTCTCGAGAAAAGCGCGCGCAAATTATTCCCTACATCAGCAACGTCACGTCAAACGCATGGAAAGCGTGCGTGCATTAAATTTCCGTTTAATGTTCCGTGGTAAAATTTTAACAGAATGATATAGCGAATGATTTGGAATTCGACATTTCCTCAAAATTAATCGCAAATCAAACACACACTGTATATTTATCGTTACGGACGTATACATAAGTCACTATATAAACAGTTATTGTACTATATACTGGTGCAACAGAAAATCTAGACAAAACTGGATTAAGTGTTAGGTGTTGTCAAAACGAATCCCGGAATAAACCCCCTTCGGAATAAACACTCTTCCCTAAAAATAGTAAAGCGGAAGAAACCCCCTTTCACAATTTGCATAAACGGAAGAAACACCCTTTCATAGCAAATCAAACCCTCTTCCATTTTTCAGACAGGCGGAATTAACCCCCTTCATGACTGTTATTCAAACTGTTCGAAAACATTGACACGTAATTCGATTCACAATTTTCCTGATTGAAGCAATAACAAACATTTTGTATATTACATGCTCACACTAGTATCACTACATTATATATATCAGAGACAAAATATAAACTGTGCAGTGACAATCTTGTGTCAAGCTCGTATGTACCAATAGGGGTGGTCGTCAACCGGGTTTCATGTTTTAGTTGTATACGTATACCAGGCCACTTTTATCTACTGAAAAGCATTTAGAACAACAAAATTATGAAAAAAATAGTGGTTGATGTATAACAACAAAAACACAAATAACACTATTAAAAAGTGTTATAAGCGGTACGTTGACCATATCTTGTGTCAATTTCATAGATCTGTATGTGGGCTTTTAATTGCTAATTATATATAAAAAAAACAGATTGACATAATTATACACCGAAGTTTGACAGGCAGTTATGTAGGAGTCACGCTGTTGGGCGGTCAGTCAATTGGTTGGTCGGTTGATTGGTTTGGTTGTTTGTCCGAAGCAAATGTTTAAAGTTTGTTGAGCGACTTCATTTGTCAAGCTATTGAATCGAAACTTGGAATATTTATTCCCCTATAAAGTGAAGATGTGCAAGACACGTTTTCATGAGCAGTGATCCACACGTTCTTGAGTTCTTGAGCCTTGATAGTAAGCCTATTATGGCAAACGTATACAATTTTCTCCGTTTGTAATGTGATCTTTTTCCATATTTCTCAAGAAAGATAGAATTGAAACTTGAAATATGGCATTCACATGAAGTGTATAATGTTCAAGACACAATTTTGTTTGCTGTTTCAAAGTGGTGAGAGGGTATGTTAAGTCATGTTTGTGACAAAGCTGTAGTTTATGTACGTAAAATGCATCACGTATAACGATCATGAAGTTTAAACTTAATTAGTTTTAACCCAATTCCAACTCATGGAACAATTGTTAAGAGTTTAATGGGCAGATATATTGACTTTAATTTAACATAAATGAAATAATGCATATTGCCACTTTTAACCTGAACATGTTTTTAAATAATATAAAGAAGTGAAACTCCAGCTGCTGGAGCAGTATTGAATTTTCATTAAAAACAATTAGTTGGTCCTTTATTTAAGGCAAGTGACCGATTGCCCAAACAGTACAAAACAGCACAATACAGCACAATACAAACCAACATAAACACAAAATATGAATAAAGCTGGGGTCACCGCCTTGGAACGGTCAATGCAAAGCATTGGGGGTTTAAACCTGGTTATAGAGCGCTCAACCTCACACTTGGCCCAGCAATATTCATAATACATTCAAGTGTAAATAAAATTTAACGTCATAGCATTGTAACTCAAATTAAACAATAATAAAAGGGAATTAAAACGCATTCAATTTAATTACTCAATTGCATTGAAGATACAAGAGTAACAGAATTACAACTTTTTGACGAACGATCAAATAAAACTATTAACAATTGTCAACTACATTCCTTCTTTATAGAAAAGATTTGAGAATGTAGAATCATAGAGTTAATATCTCAGATAATCATCGCGCAAATACAGGAAGAAGCAGCAATAATGGGTGTAAAAATTCCATATTACATAGCTTGGTTGTTTATGTGACTGCTAAACAAATTAAAAATAATTAAATCAAACAAGAAACGCCTATCAGAGAGAAAATATAAATAAAATGGAACGTTATAAACCCAATGACCTATGCATGTAGATTACAACTGGGAAAGTCGGTCAAAAACCTTGTAAAATTCTACTTGCAAATTATCTGATAACCTGTGTACTTCTAATATTATGCTTGCAAAAACTGTGCATATTTGTTTTAAATGAGACACTGCATGCATATATATCAGCACATGTAATTTAATCATGAATAAGGCACAATTCTAATATTGGGAGATTAATCTCCAAGTATAAACATGCTTGACATTGATGTTAATAGATGCTACAAAGTGGTTCACTTCTGCAAGATTCTACACATCCATGTTCTCAATAAGATATTGTTCCCAAACAGTCGATACTTACAGATAATTCTTACTCACTTTAAGATCAAAACCGTCGGTGGATACCGTAATCCTGACAAGTAAACAAAGATGAGAAGCTATTTATCATACGTGATATGGAGAGTCCTCAGTTAATCTGCACTAATCGGAGCAAATTATCAGCTACATTTGTTCGAGTGGACAGAAACCAACGCGTTTATCTTGTAATCTGAAAGTGCTCAGTTTAAAAATTATTATAGGGCGGTTAACTGCATTGCTTGTAAAACTTGGTTGACAAATTAAATTGTTGCAAAATTTTGTCCAGATCTTCGACTTCAATCTGAAAAAGCCATATATACATGAACATAATAATCTGCAATCGTGTCATGTGTGTTTCTTTCCCCATAGTAATACTGTATTCGAATAGTAAAGCTTTATGCGAGTGAACTCGTTTATATTCGAGGGTGAAGATAGCTTACTTATAGCCCTCTACTGCTTGATAACCCAAGCTAAAATAAGGCGTAGCTTGCTGATTCAAGCAGAAATAGGTAAAAGTTTGCAACTTCGATGATACGCGTGTCACAGTACAGAATGCATGCTTAAATATACGTAGTACGTTTGAAAAAAGAGTTCTGCTAAATTATAATTAGTACTTATAAAACAAAGTGTATTTTATTTCATTGAAACGAATTTGGTTTGAAGAAAAAAAAATGTGTCTGTTCAAAAGCGCTTGGTTCGATATATATGTTTACTTATTTTTGCGTGTGTACTTAATCGATTAACTCTTAAGGCTTCTAGTGCAATCGCTTGTATAATTCTATCTATGCAATTAATTATAGCAAATTGTTCGTTATTCTACCGATTACAATGTGTTTTTTTTCAGTAACGTGTTCATCTAAATCATTTTTTTCCAAGTGTGTTTGGAATTGGATTAAAGGTAGATCCAAAAGTGTGCTTCTGCTTGTTGGCGCTGTTCGGCAAATGTTGCTGTAATTTCACCCGAATTATATTTTAAGTTGTGTCCAAATACATCCTCGCTTGAAATTAATTCCTGAGTCAGACAAAAAAAATGTGATAAAAGTCATAAAACTTATCCTTTGCGGTTAAAACAATTTGGCCGCCTGTGAGAAGTTTGTTTGAAAAGCTCTCCAAAAACAAGGGTATTATCATTAAGTGTGGGAAATCTTAACTCTGCACAAATGTAAAGACAATTATCCCCATCAAGTGATTTCTACTGATAGCATGTTCTGATTTCTTCGCCAAGCTGTTTGTTTTCACTGCTGATGTGTGCACAATGATTTTATATTATCTGAGTACACATTGCTCACGAAGACCTTTTGTGACAATATTGTGTGCGTTGTCTGTTCGTTATCATGTACCATATTAACACTTCAGAGCACACATGGATTGCTCAACTTTCACGAAACTTTTTCAGCACATTTGTCGCAATGATATTTTGGACAACGTCACTAGGTCAGATTAAAAAAAAAAGGTCTTGTGAAAGCTCTAGAAGAAACCTGTGTTACACAATCTTAATGAAGTGTACCCAGAACATGTGTTTTTATGATATATCAGCAGAGTGTTTGGAAACAATTTTTGTTCGTTAAAAACATGGTTGTCTGCGGGAGGGGGGTAGCAGCTGTTATAACATGGGTATAGTCAAACCATGTGACACTCTAGAAGTCTGATGTTTTGCACAATCATTATGAGACTTGCATAGAACCTTTTTTTCAAATGATATATCAGCATTGTTTGAAAATGACCCTTGTCCTTTTAAAAACATGGCCGCCGTTGGGTAGGGCAGTTTTATGTGACTATAGTGAAAGAAGGTGGTGAGGCTGTTGTTCGAGGCTATAGTGATATATTGTGCTAAATGACTTTCCACGAACCAGGAAAATGGCCACATAGCGTATGTAGTCTTGGTTACCATGATTACCAACACAATTTTAGGCATTTACTTTTGTTAAGAATGAAGCTTGTAAATGTGGCTATATAATAAACAGGTTAGTTATCACAGCAAATGTAAAGCATTCGATTTAAAAAAAGAAAATGATATGTCAATACTCAAATTTTCGTTTATTTTTCCATTTTGACCATGAAATGACCTTGACCATGACCTTTGGTGACCTTGGTGATCTGTTTGGTAGAAGCCCTATATCAATGGATTACTTCTAACATATATTAAAGTCAGTACATATAGGTGTTCAATAGACGAATTCAATTCATCTTTATTAGTAATTGAATCATAAAACGGCCGCCATCTTGGACGCCATCTTGGATTTCTAAGCCCTCCAGCACTTTCCAGAAAAACGACATCTTGTTCTGAAATCTACAGACCCTGACGAACATTTTATATTTAACCCTCTGTTGATGAGTTGTGGCCAGTTAGATGTTATAAAGCTTAACAAATTTGCTGCAATAATATCCTGAAACTCTATGCGCATAAATATCTCAAGTCTTCATGAAATCAGGACAACAAAAATGTTTTTAAGTCCTTAATTGACCTGGCTATAGTAATGAGATTATTATAAGCTCAATTACTCTATGTATGTCATATGCTTTGTGTTTTGTAAACATGCAATATTGCAGGTACATGATAGCAATAAATAATAACAAAGCCATCCATACTATAAAGGTCAATGGCAAAGCCTGTGAGAAAAATTTGAACACATTGAGTGTAATCACACATCGTGCACATGGTGAGCTTTTGTGATCGCTTTATGGCTGTCGTGAGCCATCAACAATTGCCTTGTTAACTCTGTGGATGCCATGTTTATATTTCCAATCTTCATAAAATTTGGCCCGAATATAAGTCTCAATGATATCTTGGATCAGTTCGAAAATGGTTACAATTGGTTGAAAAACATGGCTGCCAGGGAGTGGGGCATTTTTCCTTATATTGCTATAATAAAACATTGTTAACACTCGAGAGGTCACATTTATTTTCTGATCTTTATGAATTTTGGTCACAATATTTGTCCCAATAATATCTTGTTATCTCAGGTGAATGACTTTGGGCCTTTCAGGCCCTTTTGTTTGTTCATCTTACCATTTGAAGAAAATATATCATTGCACAGATGTCTTTTACTTTTAGAGTGAGTTATGTTGCATTTCTTATGTGGCTTGTTCGGGGTATATTGTTTAGCACATGTCGGTCAGTCCGTCAGTTTTTTACGGAAGATTTATACACTGACACGATTTTTACTGAAGATTTATACAATGCATATTATTTTTCTTGTGTACTATTTTATGTAAAGTTCCGCCCATAAAAATAACTTTTAGCTGTTCTGTCGATCAGATCCGCAACTTTTATTTATTTATTGCCGAATTATTATGACAAAAATATGATCCCTGAAGTGGACCCCCTAAATATGAAATCAAAAGTATATAGCATTCAACTTGAAAATATATTTTATGTATAAATCCGTGTAAGTCTGTTATGTCAATTAAACGTTAAAAAACGTATTGAATCTAGCAATTTTCTTAAACAAAAAGAAATAAATCAATGTTCCTTAGAAAGATAACGACAATAGCAATCGGTTTCGGCAGTCAAAGAGTCGGTTGGCTGATGACACAAGAATCACAGCTTCCCGAATGTTATGAAAAAGTTTTGTCATCCCTGACTATGACCTGTCTCACCGTAATTATCTAACAAATGCCAGTCCAAATACATTACAGCTTAGTTTCTTAACAAGATATTCAAAAATCCTATTATTAAATGATACACATATCTATTTGTGTGGCTGTTATTGCAATTGTAATTTCTATTTATTATCGTTGTCAATCGCACCGTCAAGACCTTTTTTACTGCAATGAAACCAGATTATTTTACAACTATTATCTGT
This sequence comes from Dreissena polymorpha, assembly GCF_020536995.1. Taxonomy (NCBI): domain Eukaryota; kingdom Metazoa; phylum Mollusca; class Bivalvia; order Myida; family Dreissenidae; genus Dreissena; species Dreissena polymorpha. The sequence continues at coordinate 1,078,471 of NW_026273316.1, read as the reverse complement.
AGCAGGTAGGTTATGTACAAAGTTTTCTGAACCTACTGTCCTGTACAAAGTTGAATAGTTTTGCGAAGACTGTAACGTTAGTCACATATCAATTCCTGTCAATGAAATTGCATTACTATTTTCACCACAAAATATGTTAAATGGTAAATGCAGTGTGTTTAATTCATCAAAACATAAAACAAACATAATAGTATGTTTACCAGTAAACATGAATGTGAGCAAAAAATATTGCGGTCATGTTTCAGGCAATATTTTGACGATATAATTGAATTTGTAAGAATTACTAAGTGTGTTCTGTTTTAGTATAGGAGTCAGTGTGCTTTAAGTGTGTCATACAAATCAACCCAAAGCTTTGATACAAAGGTACAACAATATTAATTGCTTTTTGTACTAAAATTGTGCAACCTTTATCTGTATATCATATGTAAGGGCAAAGTACAAATAGTTTAATCACCCCATGTTTTATTAATGGAAAACCAATTGATAAAGTATGATACTATTTAAATTATCTTACATTCACTTCACCTTTATAAATGATCTCGTTGTTAAACACCTGACATGAATAAACAGGTTAACTGTTCGAACATCGACAGGACATTTTGGATTATCGTCCTTATAATCATAGAAACATATTAGTTCAGATTGTTGACGTTAAATATTTATCTCAACCTAAGATAACTACAATATGGGATTGAATTTATCAGCTTAGTTAGGTATGACAAGTCTTTGTACTGTGATTTTACAAGCTCTGATTTGATTGTGGTGTATGCGGTCAGTACATGTAAAATTAAGGGCCCGTAAATGTTTTGATAACATGATTCATTTCATTCAAACCCAACAAACAAACAATTGTCAGCTCAATTGGAGCAATTGATCATCTATTGCAGAAAAATAGTATATGATGCAAACTGATGATCGCTAAACTTTGGCTGACAAGAAATTCACCTTTTGGACCGACAGGCTAACATATTCCCAAAGACTGAGAAATCAGATCCAACGTAGACATTTAAGAGGTCGAGAAAATAACATATAAATAAGCCATTTTCTGGGGTCCTATAACATCTGACATGGCCTACACTGACATGATGCTACATTTATACTGAGTTTACCCTATAAAAGACAGAATATGACTAAAAGATAAATATTTTAAGTTAAAACACATACAGGATTTTAAATGGTGTTTTTACAAATGATTATGACCTCATCTTTCCAACCATACATACTTAAATATAAGAAAGTATGGTCATGCCGTTAATTGAAATAAAACTTTACACTATCTTTATAGAAAGACATACTTTATTTGTTATTAATTGAAATTAAACTTTACACTCTCTTTATAGAAAGACATAATTTATTTGAATATTTGTAACTTTTATGTTTTTATGCCCCCCTTCGAAGAAGAGGGGGTATATTGCTTTGCTCATGTCGGTCTGTCGGTCGGTCTGTCGGTCGGTCCGTCCACCAGGTGGTTGTCAGACGATAACTCAAGACCACTTGTTTCAGGGAGTTTTCTCATATTGTGTCGTGTTTATAGAAATCATAAGTGTTTACATGCAATAATTATTGATATTGTATAAATACATCATTGAGTGTATTTAAAATATACACTTAATATATTTAAACGTACTTGATCATTAAACAAAAATGAGTATGTTTCGAGTAGTTTGTTGTCACATGGGTATCAGGTTGTTTAGCTCTCAACTAGTTTCACCCTAGGTTGTTTTGCTTTTTAGCTCATCTATTTTTTTGATAAAAAATTATGAGCTATTGTCATCACCTTGGCGTCAGCGTTCGGTTAAGTTTTGCGTTTAGGTACACTTTTCTCATAAAGTATCAATGCTATTGCATTCAAACTTACTAACTATCATGAGGGGACTGGGCAGGCAAAGTTAGATAACTCTGGCTTGCATTTTGACAGAATTATGTGCCCTTTTTATACTTAGAAAATTTAAAATTTTGGTTAAGTTTTGTGTTTAGGTCCATTTTATTCCTTAAGTATCAAAGCTACTGCTTTCATACTTGTAACACTTACTTACTATCATAAGGGGACTGTGCAGGCAAAGTAATGTAACTCTGACTGGCATTTTGACAGAATTATGTGCCCTTTTTATGCTTAGAAAATTGAAAATTTTGTTAAGTTTTGTGTTAAGGTCCACTTTTTTCCTAAAGTAGCAAAGATATTGCTTTTATACTTGCAACACTTACTAACTATCGTAAGGGGACTGTGCAGGCAAAGTTATGAATCTCTGACTGGCATTTTGACCGAATTATGGGCCCTTTATACTTGAAAATGTGGTTAAGATGTGTGTTTTGGTCCACTTTATTTGAATTGCGTAATAAGGCAAAACGCTTGTTATATATAGCCCTGGGACATGTTTAGGCCCCTGAAGTAGGGCACATATTAGTCACACTGTAAGTCCATGCCTGACTTCTTGTGTGTGTGTGAGTATTCTGTCTGAAATTAATATCATTTATGTAATTTTTGCATTCCTTAAAAGATTTTAATGCCACTTCATATTTTATATTTTTCCTGACTACCAGACAATGTGTCAAACTAAATCCATGCTCTAGGTTAAAGTGTCTTATTTGTAACATAAACATGCCTTGGAGGATTTTCATATAACCTAGGAATATTATCTTCCTCAACCATACCGAGTCACTCATTAATACATAAGGCAAACAAAACACTGAACACATACAAGAAAAGCATAGCATGAGTGCAACTGCAAGAAATCACCCTAAATAAATGTACATGTAGAATACAATTAACCCTTTACCAAATAGATACGTATTTTGACGCATGTGTAGTCCCTCAGAAAGTAAAATTTAATTTAAATCAGACTATTCTAATTAGATTCAAAATTTAAAGGCTTCATGTTCAATGGAGCACTTGGTAAAATTAATTGACCATTCCCCAAGAATCACATGTATGGATTCATTTAGCATAATAACTTCTTCTGTTTAACCACAATGTCTACAGCGTTGATATTTTGTATGTGAAATCCAAATGTGTTCCACTAAACAGACTGTTATAGATATGTTCCCCAGGTTTCTGAAGTGGAAATGCTTCATTGTTGCATAATTGATATAGATTGATACATGTAGTTGAATTATTTGTAAAATCCTCTCTATACAAGCCAAGTGAGAGGTGTAATAACATCATATAGTGTTCCTGTACCTACATACATGTAGTTGAATTATTTTTTAAATCCTCTCTACAAGCCAAGTGAGAGGTGCAATATTTGGCATGTTACATCATATAGTTGTCCTGTACTTAGTTGGATTAAATCATTATTTAGGATTCAAATTGACCATGTCTGTAGTTGTTTACACTGAAATATTTCATAGTGTACATGTATATCGTAGTATAACAACTTAACCCTTTGCATGCTGGGAAATTTGTCATCTGCTAAAATGTTGTCTGCAGAATTTCTAAAATTAGCATTTTCTTCGATTTTTTTCAAAGAATACTATCAGAATAGCAAACAGTTTGGATACTGATGAGACGCCACGTTCTGTGGCGTCTCATCTGGATCCAAACTTTTTGCAAAGTCCTTCAAAATTCGGTTCCAGCAGTGAAAGAGTTAACATACAAAAAGCACACACATTTAATGTGGTATGTGATGTCAGATATTTTTTTTGGACCTCTATAAAAAACTGTTCAACACATGCCCCTGGGGTAAAATTTGGCCATGCCCCATTACACAGGTGAGCGATCAATGCCATTCTTTGCCCTCTTGTTTCAAAAAATAAATAAATATAACGATGTTCCTTTTTAAATGTCTGCTTGAAAAGAGAGAATATGTATTGCTTAAATAATTTTTATGGTAATTGGAAAATATTGTTGTTATACCCCTTTAAGCAACTGTAATCCTTTAGTTCTTAAACAACTTAAACAGCTTTATGGTAAACAAAATAATGTTCTTTGGTTGAACAAGTTGTTTCTATGATGTTTGAAAACTTATCAATATTCCGCACAAAATTTTTAGCTCAGCAAATGAGATACTCTTTAAAGAAAATTCCTTTGTGTGAAATAGACATGCTCAAATATCCACAACCATTAATTTGTAATTTTTATCCTTTAAGCTGAATATTTAATATGATATTTAAGCAAATTAGCCAATGCATGGTTTATTTAACCCATTCCAATAAGCATTGGAAATTTATCAACATATAATTTTTATTACTTTTTGTGCACTTTGTATGTCAGATTTGTGTGAAATAGTAGTTTTGGTATTGGCATTCTTGAATTACTTAAATTTAAATTTAAAACTTACAAAACTTTTAAAATCAATGTTGTTAAGTTGCTATATATGTATTTAAGTTTCACTTGATTTGTCATTAATTGTCAGCTCGGGTACTTAAATCGCAATTTGCAACGCTGAACCTGTTATATAAAAGCAATAGCATATCCAACGCGAATTCATTTATTTAGAAATTCAAATAAAACTTTGCGAATGTTGACACGAATTCAAAATGAGCAATGAGCTTGCAAAGTATGCAGTTGTGATAGATGAAACAGTTTCCTGTTTTGCTGTCATATGCATTCAGAAGAAGATGAGTGCATGTTTGCAACTGACAAATATGATATATTGTTACATGCAGTTATGCGCCTTCGATTGCCTTAGTTTCATTAATTGTGGAACAACTTGCGGTATTTTGGCATATCATTTGTATGGTGATTTCCGCGGAGTTTTTTCTGAAATACCTGTGAACTCTTCTTAACTTGTTCTTCTTGAATGATTAAAGCTTTTTTGAGTACATTCGTTTACCGACCCTGGGTGTCATATAGCTGAGAGTTTGATTATTGCAATTGTCCCGTATAATAATATTGTGAAAGTCAGTCATTGAGAATACGTGAAAGATTGATAACAATGCTCACAGGGATGGAAAACAAAATAATACACATCTAGGAATTCAACCAAATGAATACTGTTACATATGTAACCTTAATATGAGAAGTATAAGAAATAAAAAACGGTTTTTATACATATTTTGTGTTGAAAAGTCCTACTAGCAATACTAAGTGTGTGTATAAATTATGACTGTTTTTAGCTCACCTGAGCGATAGCTCGGGGTGAGCTATTGTGATCACTCAGCGTCCGGCGTCCGTCCGTCCGTCCGTCCGTCTGTCTGTCTGTAAACAATTTGTAAACATCTTCTTCTACTAAACCATTGAGCCAATTTCAACTAAATTTCATGTAGAGCATCCCTAGGTCATGGGACAAAAGAATTGTTAAAAAAATTTTGATCACATAACCAAGATGGCCGCCATGACCATATATGGTAAAAACCTTAAAAAATCTTCTTGTCAGAAACCGCTCATCAGATTTAAAATTTTTTCTCACAGGGATGACCTTTAGGGGCTCCCCTGAAAATGTTATTCAAAGAAATTTGATTCGTCAAAAAACATGGCCGCAGGAGCTAGTTGAACTTTGCATGTTTATTCTTTTTTGCCTATTTTGTGAAAACTTTCAAAAATCTTCCACATTTTTTGTCCGATCCTTTCCAAATTTGCACAGTGTCTTTATATCAATGAGGACACGAACCCTACAAAAAATGAGCATTATTGGTCCATGAAGTACAGAATTACCTCCCCTTGAATTGAGAAAATGGTGTTTATGCAATAAAGTCCAAATTTTTCATCCAATTCTTTCCAAACTTGTAAGGATTTAGCATGGTTCAAACAAGGGAAACAACTACGGTTTATGCATGTTCTTTTTATTACAGATTTGCCTCCCTTTAATTCATTCAAAATCTCATTTTACAGCAGAGATTCCAAATCTGACCTGTAAATGAGTCCCATATTTACTGCCAGTGCTAGGTTACCTTTTCCCATTTGATCATTCTTAAGTATTGGTCTTGTAATGCTGCTACTGCTTCTGCTACTGCTACTGCTACTACTACTACTACTACTACTACTACTACTACTACTACTACTACTACTACTACTACTACTACTTCTACTACTACTACCACTACTACTACTACTACTACTACTACTACTACTACTACTACTACTACTACTACTACTACTTCTACTACTTCTACTACTACTACTAGTTCTACTACTACTACCACCACCACCACCACCACCACCACCACCACCACCACCACCACCACCACCACCACCGAGTCTGTATTAACCACGCGTACTTTCGCGGAGTAAATCCGCCGCATACGTACGCGGCGGATCGAGTGAAAAGATATCCACCTACATGTACATACATGTATGTGTAGCGTAGAATTAATTACGCGCAACTGTTTATGTTTCGTTCGATTATCATTATTAAATTTGTAATCCGAAACACACTTCCGAATTTTAATGCTAACGCGTCCTTTGGTAAATTCTAGCGTCAAATAAACAGTGCTAAAATATCCTTTGTTTCATAAAAAGCGCGCGAAAATTATGCAGACATGTAGAACGTCGTTTGGAAAGTTTGGGTGTATTTTGTGTTGTTGAAATACATGAACATCACGTCAGGCGTAAATCGCGTGTTCAGTGGAGAAAAAAAACGCCCCGATTAGACGTTATTTCATCATCTCTATAAATAGTAACAAATGCCAAAATGTATTTGATACTTAAGGAAATATCGAGAATGTTTGTGTATCGTAAATATTAACCAGCATTTGCTTTAAAACTGGAATATACGGGATTATCGGGTAATTAGTAGCGATATTAACTGTATAATATGAACAAAATAAAACGTGTTTATATACGCATATTCAAACAATAGTTATAATAAGCTGATAATTAACAAAACTACAAATACGTCGGCACCGTCTTGATTATTGATGTGGCTTCAAACTGCTAATTTTCTCAGCTAAAATATAATAGCGGAATCAACATGCAATTAAATTATAAATCCACCATATGCTGGAGCCTTGACCACTTGTATGTGCAAAAACATAATTACGTGACCTTGTTTATGTGTGAAATACATACGCTACGGGCGGGAAACAAACTTAATAATTGGCCAGACACATTAACCATGCTTACATGTATATGCTAATACAATCCGCGCACAATAAATTTATTATGATTTTAATTATTATTATAATTGTTCTTTCAAAATTTGTTAACTACATGTAACTAATAATTAAAAAACAAAAAATATTTCATGATCGCATCGACTCGGCATCATGTCGCGGACCGCGGCATGCCTCGGCGGACAGATGCGAAGTTTCGCGGCGAAATGCGATTTGCCGCCGCATACTGACGCGGCTTCAACGACTGACGCGGCATCGACTCGTTTCGCCTTGCCGCCGCGGATCGCGAAATACGTTTGTTCCGCTTTGGCTGTACTGTACTACAACTTATAGCCCATATAGGGGGGCATGCATGTTTTACAAACAGCCCTTGTTTCTATGGGATTTTAACCACAACTGTTCATGTTTATCTCCGACACATATTTTTAGGTCACCTGTCATGAAGTGACACGGTGAGCTTATGTGATCGTGTGATATCCGGCGTCCGTTGTGCGTGCCTGCGTGTGTCCGTGCGTCCGTCCGTCAACAATTTGTTTGTGTAGACAGTAGAGGTCACAGTTTGCATCCAATCTTGATGAAATTTGGTCAAAATGTTTATCTTGATGAAATCCGGTTTGGGATTGTATTTGGGTCATCTGGGGTCAAAAACAAGGTCACTAGGTCAAATAATAGAACAACCTTCTGTAGACAATAGAGGTCACAGTTTTCATCCAATCTTTATGAAATTTGGTCAGAATGTTTATCTTGATGAAATCTGGGTTGGGATTTTATTTGGGTCATCTGGGGTCAAAAACTAGGTCACTAGGTCAAATAATAGAAAAACCTTGTGTAGACATTAGAGATCACAGTTTTCATCCAACCTTTTTGAAATTTGGTCAGAATTCTTGATGAAATCTGGATGGGATTGTATTTGGGTCATCTGGGGTAAAAATCTAGGTCAAATAAATAGAAAAACCTTGTGTTGACTATAGAGGTCACAGTTTTCATCCAATATTTATGAACTGTGGTCAGAATGTTTATCTTAATGAAATCTGGATTGGGTCATCTAGAGTCAGGAACTAGGTCACTAGGTCAAATCATAGAAAAACATTGTGTAGACAATAGAGGTCATAGTTTTCATCTGATCTTAATGAGTCAGGTGAGCGATTCAGGGCCATCATGGCCCTCTTGTTTAAGATTTGTCACTAAGTTATGCACTAAGTTATGCATGTCACTTTTCCAGAGTCAACGTACTTTGGTTCCCTGTGACTTCTTTGTGATCACACCTCTTCAATTTCTTTAAATTACAAGTATTTACAATAGGTTTACTGGTACCTCAGTACGTATACTTTTTCATTTGTAGTTATTATTTCCATTTGTTTGTGAACAACTATGTAAACAGTATTGAAGATATTACAAAATCACAAACATATTATATTGATGTAGAGTATTTTTACGGAAGTTCAAGAATCATACCTCCTTTCAGTCTATTAAGACACAACTAAACGTTACAACACATGTTTATTTAAATGTATTGATATACACGAATCTACCATCATAGGTTTGTTTTCTGTATATCAAGCTAATATTATCAGCAGCTAATTGCTACCTAGAATTAGTGCTGCAACAAAACGCCAAAAACCTTATTGCAATATACTGTCAGTTCAAAAACCCGTATTGCAATATATCGCAATATATTGCTAACTTGTACCAAAATTATAACTTGCCAATTACCCGATAAGCCCGTATATTCCAGTTTTAAAGCAAATTCTGGTATATATTTACTATAAATGTGCTCAAGAATAACAAGAAACACAAACATTTGCAAATTTTCTTAAGTATCATATACATTTTCGCATTCGTTACTATTTAAAGATGTGATGAAATAATGTCCACTGGGGCGTTTTTTTCCACTGAACACGCGTAATTCACCTGACGTGATGTTCCCGTTTTTATACAACACAAAATACACCCATACTTTCCATGCGACGTTCTTCATGTATGTATAATTTTTGCGCGCTTTTTATTGAGACAAAGGATAAAGCACTTTTTATTTGACGCTATAATTTTTTATTGTCGCATTAGCATTAAAATTTGGAAGCATATTTTGGAAATTCGGATTACAAATTTGATTATGTTCAATTCAAAATCGAAAGAAACATTTACAGCTGTGCGCAATTAATTCAACGATAATTTGTTCAAAAGCATCGAACGAATGCTCCGATGTAACAATGCTACTCCGTATAATACACTTTCAGAATGCTATTTTTACGAAAAAACAATATTTACACTGCTTTGTTTTGTTTACCTTGTTATCATTATTTCGGATGGCTTTTCTGGACAAAATGTGAATGAACTTTTGTAAAATTTTTGTACCGGTATGATGAAAATCGTATCGCAATACAATATGCGGATTGCGTATTGCAATATATACTGATATACCAGTATATTGTTGCAGCACTACCTAGAATTATCCAGTGATGATTGAATCACGCGTGTCACCTATCACTCACAAGATGCGATTGACACATTTGAGGACATTTAATCCAAGGTCAATAAATTTAAATAACATCTTGTTTACATCTATTGATTAAAATATGTGTAGTTTTGAAAAATATTGTTTTGTTTTCGCAAATAGCACGATACTAGACCTTGTCTGAAAAGTAAAGTAACAATCCTTATAACTGCGAGTTTATGAAAATTGAGTCGTAACGTTATTATGGAGTTCTTCACTAAGTTTTATATTTTGGGGTCAGCGTGTCATTTGTATACTGCAAATCAATGAAACAATTGAATATCAATGCACAACATTAAATGCTGACTTGGCTAATAGCTTGCAACCTTTATCTGAAAATCACATGTTATAGAAAAGGACACCTTGATTTTATCATCCCACGTTCTATAAATTGAATTATCTTATGTTAAGGTCACCTCGTCACATGAATGATCGCATGATGTAAAATCACCTGATATGCATATACAGGTTAAATGCTCGGACGTCAATAACACGTGTTTGGGGTTTTATCCGTCTTTATCTTGATAATGTCTATTGACGAGTGTTTACATCATTTATTTATCTCGAACTAAGATAGTTGCAATATAGATTGACATTTTATCAGCCAAGATGCATATTCAATATAAAGCAATCTTCGGACTATGAGTTTCATACTCTGCATTGATTGTAGGGCATATGTAAACAGTACCAATTACATTAAAGTGCCAGTAAATGTCTTAATTAGATCATACGTTTAATCATACCATAGTAAAACACCTAACGATCCTTAAACAATATATGTGAATAAAGAAAGTTCAAATACAAATAAGAAGAGAAGTTCTGAATAACTCAAACTCAATTAAACGTCAGTAAACAAGATTGATCACACATAACTTAGAGTCAATAAATATAAGTCTTCAAGTAATGATGTTGCACCTCTAGATTTACAATAAACTATTATTAATAATCTTGAAGTTTAAGCTAGTCTTTATGACAAAGGTGATGATTGTGGTTCATATTGTGTTATTTTTATTTTTTGGAAGGTACTGTCCAACAATTGATACCAATAAATCCATAATAAGCGCAACCCTAGGTTGAAAATAGTTTTATTTTTTAACGCTATATATACTTATTTATTCAACATGTTTTAACACAGCTGTTTATGTGTGCCATACATGTGTGTGTATTGTCTTTATATTATAACTTTATTGTGAGATATACATACATATGTGGTTCACAATTATTGTGCAAATTGCGACAATTTTGATGCAAATGTACAATATTTCAAATCTAAAGAAGAATAAATTGTATCTTTTAAACATTCTTGACAACAAAGCTTGCAACCTGAAAAATGTTTGTTTTCATTAGTCTCCGAGTGCAAATACCTTGATTTTCAATAAAAATTGTATACACAATTATGCAGCCGCCATTTTGGAAAAAAATGGCTGCCATGTTATTATTTTTGGTGGCAAACAGGTTTTTTGGAAAGAGCACATATTATTAGGTACATTCATGAATAATTTGGTGCTTGCTAATTAAGTTTGCAAGATTTTGCTGATAAATGAACCTAAATCCCCAAGCTATGATTTTGCAAGAAGAGAATTGATTATTGGTGACTTTGTATTCGATCAGCCTGACATCATTAGTTATTAAACGAAAATATTCTGAACCCATTCACTAAAACGATGATTAAGGCCACAATTAAAATATTGTTGGTTTGCTCTTTACCGACCCTAAATTTTACAGGTGGGTAGGTAGGTAGGAAAATTATTATATTTTATTTGAGAAATTATATTTTTAAAACACTAATAGTCTATGAACATTTAAAACACTGTTATTAAAGCACTGTTGCAGTATACAAAGCCCTATGTAGCTTAACATTATCTTGTTTACTTTTTCTTGCATATATTAATATCAAATGCATGCTTGTGTGTTATTACATCAAATATGTGTTCATTATATGATGTTAATTGCTCAAATAAATTTGTCATTATTTAACTGCCAGACAGCTTTTATTTTCAACTTAAACCTTTCCCTTAAATTGGGCTTAATTAGCATGCAACAAGCATTGAAGGAGTGTAGAAAGACAGCCCAAAGCCTTTAATGGAAAAATTCAGACATGGCGAAAGACCGTCACACATTACAGGCCAGACTTGCCTACCAGGAGAAACAATTCACAGGCCAGTTGACATTTTTACAGGCCTCAATTTTAAGTGTTTGACCGGTTAGTGCATAGTCTCGGCATGGCAAATAATTCATAAAAGGGCAAATTGAACATAAGCATTAGTTCTTCTTGAATGCTATGAGCTTTTACAAGTACATACGTACAGCTCTGAGGGTCAATAGCTGGGAGTTGTATTATTGCAACTAACATAAGCATGAAAACTTGATTTGGGGAAATAAATTAAGGGTGTTAGTTTCAGTTTGTGGATATATTAACGCTTTAAACATATATACTTGAGTTTTGTCGATGTATTTAGCTAAGAGACATTAATATATTAAATAATTTTACCTTTACATATCCATTTCACTAACATGCCATTACAGTAAACTGTTTAGAGTGGCAAACATAATAAAGCAGAATATGCACATGAATCTGATTAAACACAGATCCACTTGCATATAAATCAAATCATGTTTGTCTTCTATTTTGCATTTTGGAACGATAATCCAGTAACTCTTAGATGTATTTTTCTTTGCGAGTAGACTGCATTCCAATTATCAAACACTTGTTCTGTGTCATTCAGTTTATACATTTCCAAAAAAAAGAGTTTTATTTGTATCTAAAACGTATGCTCCATCGTAGAATGACACACTCTTTTCATTAATCCATACTAATTATATGATGTCCATCGTAAATTCCATAGTCATTTGTCCTCGCTGAGCATCGTTATTTCTTTTAATTGTCCGCCATCTTGGATCACGTTAACAACATGTGTGCAACGAACGTAAACTCGTATATGTCAGACTACTTTCGCAAACCAATAGTTAAGTATGATGTCGTTCGCCATTTTCACGGAACACCGCCGATCGCGATGCTGGTTATAGACGCTTGCTGGGGCATATGAAATTCCAACCATCAGAGCGACCTGCTAGATCGGTCAGGGGCGATAATAATGGACAGGGATATAAATACGCGCACAATTAAATAGTGCAGTCGGCTCTTTAATGATCGGCGAAAAAAACGAAAATAAAAAAAATACGTTTTCAGAAATCGCAATAAAATTTTATGGGTTGTGGGGTAAAAAGTGGGTCGGTCGGTAAAGGGCAAACAAACTTAATTTTAATTTAGGCCTAACATGCATAAAAAGTGCATAATTCTGTGTCACCTTAAAACGTATTTAAGTGGCTAAGTCACACTAATCTGATAAGATTAACTCTTTTATGTATGTAACAAGTCAATTATGATTCTGAATATGCCACATTCTAGGGATCACATATGCTTTGAAACATTTAAATAGCCAAACAACTACTTATAACTTGTTATATTCTGAAAAGACTTTTTACTTAGGTTTTATTAAATGATGCGTAATGATGTAAACTCATAGGGATTCTCTACAACAGTTGTTTAAATTTGAATCCAGCGATAAAAACTGGTCTCAAAACAAATGTCACATATTAAATTGTACAACAAAATGACTGTTGAAGTCTTCTCTTATTTGGTACTCTCCTTGCATCTTGTATTTTGGTGTTCTACCCTGGGGGTCACATTGTACATGGAATCTGTTTTCTGTATTATCTGTGGTTCTAAACTGGTCATTGGTAAACCTTATTCTGTGCTACAAATATAGGTTTCTTCATATGTTTAAACAACTAATATTATAAAGAACATATTTAATTATGATAGTAATTAATTATTAATGTATAACCATAAAACTGTTTCATTTTAACAAATCTGCTGAGAATTATACATGTTCTGACGATGTGCATGCATTTTGTATATGACTGCATTTTATACTGTATAACATAAGGTTTGACGCAATTTTATTAAACTCTGATGTCTTTAATGTTTTGGCATCACTTCTTTTATATGTTTTGATTACTTTCGTAAGCAAAAAATGTGAAACAAAACAAAACACAAATGAACAACTACAAATAATTGTTTTAAAAAAGTGAAAGTAAATTTGCATGTGATTTTATAAGCTCAGCCATTTTCGAAGAATACTAGAGGTATTGTCATACCCAGCTTGTCCGCCGTCCGCATCATGCTAAAACTTTAACATGGGCTCTAAAATCAAAGTGCTTCCACCTACAACTTTGAATCTTCATAATGTAGTTGCATCTTGATGAGTTCTACACCCCACACCGATTTTTGGGTCACTAGGTCAAAGGTTAAGGTCAATTTGACCTCTAATATAAAACTTTAAAAATAGGCTCTAAAATCAAAGTGCTTCCACCTATGAAGATGCACCTTGATGAGTTCTAAACACCACACCCATTTTTGAGTCAATTTGTAAAATGTCACTGTGAACCACGGTAATTCATTTACTTTCATTTATTAAAAACTGCACCCACAGCCGAGCGTAACTTGGCACCCGCTATGCGGTGCTCTTGTTTTATCTCTTGTATTACAGGGACCGTTACCATTTTATCAACAAAGCACAAACAGTACTATCACTTGCGTTTTTATGTCCTTCACTATAGTAGTGGGGGACATATTGTTTTTGCCCTGTCTGTTGGTCTGTTGGTTGGTTGGTCTGTTGGTTGGTTGGTTGGTTTGCGCCAACTTTAACATTTGCAATAACTTTTGCAATATTGAAGATAGGAACTTGATATTTGGCATGCATATGTATCTCATGGAGCTGCACATTTTGAGTGGTGAAAGGTCAAGGTCATCCTTCAAGGTCAAAGGTCAAATATATGGGTCAAAATCGCTCATTTAATGTACACTTTTGCAGTATTTCACTATTCAAGATAGCAACTTGATATATGGCATGCATGTGTATCTCATGGAGCTGCACATTTTGAGTTGTAAAATGTCAAGGTCAAGGTCATCCTTAAAGGTCAGAGGTCAAAATTATGTGGACAAAATCGCTCATTTTATGAGTACTTTTGCAATATTGAAGATAGCAATTTGATATTTGGCATGCATGTGTATCTCATGGAGCTGCACATTTTGAGTGGTGAAAGGTCAAGGTCATCCTTCACAAGGTCAAGGTCATCCTACAAGGTCAAACATCATATAGGGGGACATTGTGTTTCACAAACACATCTTGTTTAAACTAACCATATTTCATGGTTCTTAAAACATGGTCTTTTTAACACAGTCAGACCAATATTCAGTCATTGCTGATGATTGTTATGATCGACCAGAGTCAAAGCCACAGTGAGTGAGTCAACGGCACAGTCAACCATGTTTTGACCATGTTTAACATGTTTCAAGGTTTAAATTTCAACGGGGTCAATTTGCTTATTTTAAAACTAATTTATGCTATTTTGGTTTTAAGTTTGATTTGTACTGCAGACTTCACATTTGCATAAACTACCAGAATAACTGTTTATTAAATGGAATACTAATACTACACATAATAATATCAATTCTCAAGCTTTAGCTTCAATGGCTTTTGATGTCTATTTAAAATCAAGTTCAAATAATACTGATTAATTATTATTACTGCGATATATGATTTCATATGGAGGCTGAATGTGTAACTGCCTTTTCCTTTGCTACTGCAAATTTTGGAGAATACGAGTTACCCATTAACTTAATATCGATAATTGAACAAAACAAAGATATCAAATAGCTGTATAATACTATACATAAGTGAACCTTAGTAAAATAATTCTCAAAAGTTACTTTTAGTATCAATTCGATTTTGACAAGAATAAGATGTAAAGAGCAAGATTTAAATCATTTTGGTCAATACAATAGACTGTAACTCCAATATAACGCAGATGACGGGGTCCAAGCCACGCAACAGCGTTATAAACGGACAGCGTTATAAGTTTTGAGCTTATTTATTTACGGAGGCTATAAAAACAGGTAAAGTATAGCCTATAATATAGGTCCTGTGTATTGTCATGCTGTGTTGTCATCCGCAAATACATGCATATAAATCGAATCGAACGATAACAGTATAGATACTGCTTTTCTAATGTGCACATTTATCCGATAATCAAATATAATTACAACATCACTTACGAAAAAATAATGTTAAACAAATTCATATGCCTACGCCATTTTTCAGAAAAATTAGTACAGTGCATAATGAGACACAGCTTTCATTGGACAAGCAAATTTAAATTTAGATTGAATGCAATACGATACATGTACAAAGAAATATTTTATTGCGTCATACGCAGCATGTAAAAAAAACGTGCTTTCCGTGGACTTTCTGATAACGGGCACAAATTTAAGTTCATCTCTGTTACCTATTACACTGCGTTAGCATGTAAATAAAACGCAGGAGTTTTTCATTTCTTTTTCATATACGTACTGAAACATTAAACACACACACTCAGATATTTTTATTTATCAAGCATGTGAAGCATATAATAAACAATAACACACACAGGCATAGTTTATACAATGAAATACAATACACGATAAATACAAAACATAAACAGGTAATTGTTTTAAATAACTTTAATTTGATAATTATTCCGCTTGCACTTGCCTTATTGAAATTAGCGCACTGAACCGCTCTGATAGGGAATACATGTAATAAACACGGACTCGCGAGTTTTCACACCTTTATTGACATTACACAACAGATTAACACCAATTAGCTGTCGAGTGTCGTTTAACCTCTAATCGATTAAAATCAGTTAAACGGACGGATAAAGCAATCAAGCTGTGATTGCCGGCTTCTTTGAATTTTCTGAGAGTTGCATAACATGGATTTGAGTCAGAAATGGAAGGTTGGAAAAAAAACATGATCCAAGGACCCCCGGCGTTATATTGGACACAGTGTTATAACGGACCGCACTATATTGGAGTTACAGTGTATACACTATGTAGATGGGGAAGTTTTTTACTGGCTCACCGCATTCCAGAGGATTTCGGATATAGCCGCTCTATCACGGTTGATATCGGAGGTCTGATTTTAATGTTTAGAGTGATCGCCCGTCAATAGTAATCTATGCTAGAATTAGGGGGTTTTAATACTGGTTCCCTTTTTTGAAACGTAAAATAATTATAATGGCGGTGTATGCAGAAACGAAGACTCATTCTGAATCAGAGACACAATTACATGTATAGCAATAGACTTATAAGAAGTACTACAGATCCACAAAGATGTTAACAGCATTCTAGATTCAGGAGCAACATAGCCAAACGCACATAGTAAAACAAAGAACCAAGAATATCTGTAGAAATAGCATTAATGAAAATTTCGAAAGTTTAACTGCAGTTGTCAATAACACACACAAAGTTAAGATAAAGAGAATAAAAGGTTGGTGACGTGGATGGATATTGGTGATCTGGCAAGTCAGAGGAATTTATTGGGTGAGCCGAAGGCGAACCCTTTGACATCCTCCAACGAGCTAGATAACCATTCTCCATCCACGTCACCAACCTACTATTCTATTTATCATGCCACATATATTTCTTTTTATGCCCCCGGTAGGGTGGCATATAGCAGTCGAACTGTCCGTCAGTCCGTCTGTCAGTCTGTTCGTCCGTCCGAAAACTTTAACATTGGCATGTGAAAAAATTCAATCCAAGGGTAGTAATAAGCTTTAAAAGGGAGATTTCTAAACCTGCCAAATAATATATTGAAATTTATTTTATTTCAAAGCAGTGCAATAGGGGGCATTGTGTTTCTGACAAACACATCTATTGTTATTTTATGCTTTTATGCATTGTTTATTTACACTGTAAAAGAGTGGAATAATGAATTGCTTTTTTATAATTAAGTATATTTGACACTCATATTCGACTATAGTGTAATGATGTATAAAGTGAATGTCAATATAATAAAAGGTGAAATTTCTGTTGATCCAGCAGTATTTCTCTCCTATTGTACACACATACATGGTCTTTTATTAATGGCAATATACCATTATCAGTGCACAAATAATTATTTTAAAGACACATTTTCTTCTCTCATCTCTTAACTAGTCTGCAAATATGTTTGTTTTTAATTTAAAATATAAACTGTTAGATAAAAACAATATTACAATACTTAATAAGGTATTGTGAATAAAATAAATTCTGGTGAAAAATACAGATATTCATTACTTTATTTATTTATTTATAAAACGAACACAAATTATTTTCAACAATCACATGTTAACAATGAAGACGCCGCTGTCGCCGATGCAAGTGTTTGACAGTCTGTTGTGTTTCATGATTTTGCACAGAATCATCATCTATCTCCATAGACTGATCATTTGATGACGCGGACGCAGTTTGGGTTATATTAATTCGATCAAGTTCAGTTTGTTTAAAGAGAATATCTATTTTTTTGCATGATGAAATCGTTTTTTTTGTAAGCTTTCTGCAGTAAGATGAAGAATTGTGTGACATTTTTTCCCGGAATAGGTGTCGACGTATAAATCATGCTGGTGTGCCAAACTTAATATTTCCCATCTACGATACGATTAGGCTAGAAAACACTAACAGTATCTGTTCAGCGTTCCGGGTTTTGTGTAATTTTTTTTGTTTTGATTTTTTTTTCTAGGGTAATTTTGTCCACAAAATAGGGGAAAAAAGTATACTTTTTTCATGGGGGAAGCCGCCGATATTCAGGATTAAAAAGTGCCAAACGAGGGCCCTTCTTTAAAAAAATTCTTGTCCATAACCATTGGCCTATTTCTATCAAATTTGGTATGTATATAAATCTTAAAGTTCTCTTCCAAGTTTGTTAAAATTATGCCCCTGGGGTCAAATTTGACCCTGCCCCGGTGGTCACAAAAATGAACATTTGCTTAAATAAGGCCTATTTTGTGCCAACTTTAAAAATCTTCTTGTTCAAAATTATAGAGAATAGGGATACTAAATTTGGTATGTAGTGACATCTAATAGTTCTCTACCAAATTTGTTCAAATTATTCCCCTGGGCTCAAATTTGACCCTCAACTGACCTCAACTTCACTATTCCCTATACAACTGACCACAACTTCACTATTCCCTATACAACTGAGCTCAACTTCACTTGTCAAACTCACTTTTCCCTATACCCTGATTATAAAGACTAGTTGCCTTACTTTCGCTTAACTTTTGACCTCTACTTCACTATTCTGTAGACAATTTTCCTTACCATTCCTCAGCTTTACTAATCTTTTGAAGTGCTGCCTCAATATTCCTTATTCTAATGACCACAACTTCACTATTCCCTAGACTTCTTGCCTTACCATTTCCTAGGCTACCAACCTAAACTTTACTAGCATTGTCCCTATCTACATGTACCTCACTATTCCTTATTACCAACTTCTATTAATTCATCAAACTACCGACATCCACTTTAATATTTCTGTCTACCTCAAATTAACTATTCCCATATCATATCTAATGACTTCATGTTCACTGTTTCTAGACTAACAACCACAACTTCACTTTTCCTTGGACTACCCATGTCCGCTTCACTATCCCCTTGTCTGCTTACCTAAACTGCTCTAATATTTAGTTAACCTTTGCATTTAAATTTCACCTTTATCAAAGTAATATCATCATCAATCATCATTACCAATGTCAATATATTCTCTGGATCTTATAAATGATTGTAATCAAAACAATTGTCTTGTTCATTCTTCTAATCATCATGATTTTCATTATCAACATCATAAGCATAATTGTCATTATTTTTTCAATTTAAGAGTAATTGATATCAACAACTCTATAATCCTTGGCATTATCAGAAAATTGAAAGTTCCATGCTTGGAAAATATCAATATTTAATTATATATTTTTAGAAAAAACGGGTTTGTCTAAGTTTTCTAGGTCTGAATCCTTAATATAATTAATGAATGTAAGTATGTTTCATCAAGGCCCTATATTTCACCGAAACACCTGAAATGTCCGGTAAAAAGTAACATGCATTTTGTGTCAAACAAAGTTTGCGGGTATATTTATCCTTGCTGATGTCATATTTATAGCTTTGTAAATGGCAACCGTTAATGGCATGAAAACCAAGAAAGGAAGAAAACAAGCTATGTACTCTGTAAATTAATAAAGCTTTTGGGCCAAAAGGGATAATTGATTAATCTTAAGTTTGATAGTCCAGTTAATACCTAATGACCTTCCATAAATTTTTAGTTCTATTATGCATTTGGTTTACACACCAGGCACCTTTTGTCAGAAATCACAAGTTGATTTCAATCTAGAAAAGTGAGAATTTTCAATGTAGAAAAGCTTAGATAGAATAATTACATTATTCACCAATATGTTAATACTAATTTTAATATTAAATATATATATATATTAGGGATGGCATCGAATACCAATATCGGTATTCGAATGTTCGCAAATTTATTCAATCGAATATTCGCATATAACGACTGGATTGATTTTACCTTGTTATGTGTTAATTTCCATTGGTTTGTAAGTTATATCCGTTTGCTAAATACGAGGCTGTTTATTAACGTTGCTATTGAATAATTGTATCTCTGTAGACTAATACTATGACCGATACTGTGATGGGGCACAAATAGAATGAAAAACATTGTGTCATTGAATTTTATTTTTTAATGATTCCACAGATTTGTAGCAAACCGCGCATATGTAAAACTAAGTTTACACACATCACACGTTGCGGTCTGCTTATCCACAGACCGTGTAAAGTATTCCATGCTGCAGAAGGGGCTGGTGGCATTTTCAGATTTGAATTATGATTCCTTGATGATTGTTTAATTTATATCATCTGTTACTTTTTAGTAATTCACATATTTCAATGTCTGTTCAAACTCTGATCACAAAAACTAAATTATTATTCGCAAGTTAATTGAAGCCCTTAATTGGTACCTTATTGACAAACAACAGTTCTGGCCCTTTCTTATAGTAAGTATATTGCATTGCGCGATTTAAGTAATTCACACATTTTAATGGCTGCACATACTGTGATCACAAAACTTAATTATTATTCGCCAGTCAATTGAAACCGTTAATTGGCACCCCATTGGCAAACAACAGTCGGGGCCTTTCTTAGAGCGTGCATATTGCATTGCGCAATCATCACTGATACGGGCCGCGTTATCAGTTTGACACGAAGAACGTCACGTCAAACATGTTACTCCCAGGTGATTTCGGTTGCTTTTTAGTAAGCGTTTCGCAGGTCATTAAATATTGGTGAAATAACGTTTGGAAAAAATGCGAATATGCGAATATAATTTTTATTATTCAAATGCTGACCATTCAATTGAATATTCGAATATTCAAATAATTTTGCCATCCCTAGTTTTATAGCTTGTATTATTTTCCCCATAATTGCCAATTAAGCGTTTAAAACCTCCAATCCATCTGTTAATAAAAGGCAAGGCCCCCCCCCCCCCCACAAAAAAACCCTACCATAAATCCAAAGTATTATATAGAGGATATTTGTTGGATCCGGTGGATTATCGATTTTAATTCACGAGTGATCATAGAAAATAATATTTTCACGAGTGGCGCAGCCACGAGTGAAAATATATGTTTTCTATGATCACGAGTGAATTAAAGTCGATAATCCACCGAATCCAACAAATTTTCTTTTTATTTAATGCATTTTTCACAGTTTATATACATTGTTCAAGAGTTTAACTAACGAATTTTGCTGGGATAATGACGTCATTTCGTCAAAAAAAAGACGTCATTTCACAGTAAACAATGAAAATTATCGATAATTCTCACTGATAATTTTCACTGTTTGAAACAGTGAAATTATCAGTTTTAATTCACTGATATTTCTCTATAAACCACCGGAAAGCATTAAATAAAGATATAGATTCTAGATTGTACTAAGAATTTATTTAATATTGTATTATTGGTGCAAAGTAAAAAACAAACACTTTCATATCAACTCATAATTATACTTGCACCAGTTCTAAATGGGAAGGAATTTATGCATCCACAATTATATTGTTTTACTTATTTTGTATTTGCATTTAAAACACTGACTGTTAATAATAAATAAAACTAGTTTCAGTGAGAAAATGTTGATTAATTAATTAATGGAAACTACAAATACAAATTTCTTTATAATAATATGATGGTATAAAAACAAGGGCATGGTGTTGGTCCAAGGGGGTCAGGGTGGGACAGTGGTGTGGCAGAGTGCTGCCCTCCTTTGTTAGGCCTAGTAGATGGAGCACTGATAGAGATTAATGATAATATGCAAAGGTTATCTAAGGCATAATCTACTTCAGATGTACCCACTGATAAGGCACATTACAATACCCAAATAGCCATAATATACAGCACTGGTAACTTCATTTTATTATGAATATTTTAATATAACATACTGAATGGTGTTAGCAGATAATAATAAAATAATGAATATTATTCTTATTGCCTTTTAAAATGTCTGTTAATATTTTGTGTAGTAGACAATAATTTATTTGGGTTAAATATTAGTGAAAGAAAGTTCACACACTTATTTGTTTGATGTTGAGGAAATATAATAGATACTGGCAAGCCCACATAATCTTATTATTGTTTATAGTATCAAAATGTTTTTTGATGATTTAAATCGTTTTAGGATATATTTATTTATAAAATAACATTGTTGTTGATAAAAATGACCTTTCTCATTTAAAATTCACTGTAATTAACAAGAAAATATACCCAGTTGAAGAATAGTTGTTTCATTTGTTAATTACATTAATGACAAAAGACCAACTTATTAAAAAAAGGTGTGTTAAAGTGAGTCTTTTAGCCTCGTTGCAACTCTCAAATTATTTTTAACAAAACCAACTTAAACTCGCTTATACCCACTTCTGTTTTAAAAAAAGACCAACTTCTGTTGTGAAAGACCCGCTTCTATATCAAAAAGACACACTTAAACACACATAAACCAACTCATTACTAAAAAGACTCACTTTTCAAACACAAAAAACCAACTCCTATCAGGGAAAAACTCGCTTTAACACACATCTTCTTAAAATAAACAACTTTAAACTCAGTTAAACGCACATAAAACTCGCTTTAACTAACAAAAACCAACTTCCACTCAGAAAAACCCAGAATAAACACAGTTTTATGTTGGTTTAAGTGGGTTTTGGTATGAAAGTGGGTTATTTTTTGACAAGGGTAACCATCTGGCCTAGGGCTATCAAATTTGGTATATACAGACATCTAATAGTCCTCTACCAAATTTGTTCAAATTTTATCCCTAGGGTCAAATTTGACCCTGCCCCGGGGGTCACAAAATTGAACATATGCTTATATAATGCCTATTTTGTGAAAACTTTAAAAAAATTCTTGTCCATAACCATTAGGCCTAGGGCTACACAATTTGGTATGTATGACATTGTATAGTCCTCTACTAAGTTTGTTCAAATTATGCCCTGGGGCCACAAAATCAATTATATGCTTATATAGCAGGAATTTCAATAGATTTTAAAAACCAGGAGTCAATGACCCTGGACTGAAATTTTGAGGAGTCAAATTGAAAAATGGTGGGGTCAATTTTGAACGCGCTAATTGTGTTTTTGTCTGTATTATTCAATTTTTTAGATACATAACACAATATATTTTAATGAATTGGTACATTAAACACATTTAAGTCTTTTAACACATTTAAATAATTTAAGATATGTACAGGTAGCACCTTTTCATCACATATTTATCATCATTATATTATCATCATCCCTATGATAGCTTTTCTAACAAAACCCAATCTAAATGCATGGAACATCTAGTATATCTATTACTGTTTATCCGAATACTATACATGTCCGAAATATGTACACTTTGGAATGCCTTACCTGCAGTAGGTTTACTTTAATAATCCAAATTTTTCTTGTTGTTATCGGGTTGTTACAAACCTTAGGTTTTAACAAACCTTATCAAATGTTTGTTAAATCCAGTTAATGCTTTCTCCATTATTGAATCGCCATTACTTGCAATTTGAATTGCCAGCTTTGAATTGAACGCGGGTTGAATGTTAAGTCCGCCATTTACAATGTCGAAGGTCATGACGCAGCAATTTAATTCTACTCGGATAATTTATATCTTATCGAGAAAATGTGTTTTCTCAATGTTTATGTGTAGTATTATTATTTGTTAGAATAAAAAATGAACTGTGATTCCAGTTTATATAAGATGGGTGTTACTCGTAATTATCGGTGGATTAACAACTAACAAAACTCGCTGGACTTAGATCTACTATTGGATCTACGTAATTAATACACCTTTGATCAATATGGTTTTTACTTTAATTAATTTTGCCGACTTTCTTTAACCGTGCCGTCTGAAAAGTCTGCAAAAAACCTGCAATTTTCGGATGGTCAAACAATTATCAGGTAACCACTGCTGCTAATTACCCAGTTAGTGGGCACGCACTATTTAGATGGTGACATGTGAATTGGAAGAGATGAGATAAGATAACCGCCCGGGGTATTCCCTCGATTATAGACCGAGTTTCAAATACTGTAACATTAATTTCAATTAGGAGCACAGCGGGATTTATTACCATGGAACTCGAGATGTTAACTGACTGACGCACAGGTCAAATTTTCGACGCGTCAAAATGACGCACAGCAGAAAAAAGGGTTGCGTCAAAAATGAGTCATTTTTAATTTGCTCGCGTCAAAACGCAGGATTCTGCGTCTATTGAAATCCCTGTATAGTGCCTATTTTTTGAAAACTTTAAAAATCCTTTGTCCTTAACCATAATGTACAGGGCTACCAAATTTGGTAGGTTGTGACATCTTATAGTTCTCTACCAAGTTTGTTCAAATTATGCCCCTTGGGTCAAATTTGACCCTGCCCGGGGGTCACAAAACTGAACATAAGCTTATATGGGGCCTATTTTGTGAAATATTTAAAAATTCTCTTGTCCATAACCATTGAGCCTAGGGCTACCAAATTTGGTATGTAGTGACATCTAATAAACCTCTACCAAATTTGTTCAAATAATGGCTCTGGGGTCAACTTTGACCCTACCCGGGGGTCTCAAAATTGAATAAAGGCTTATCAAGCGCCTATTTTGTGAAATCTTTAAAAATCTTCTTGTCGAAAACCATTCGGACTATGGCTACCAAATTTGGTATGCAGTAACATCTTATAGTCCTCTACCAAGTTTGTTCAAATTATGCCCTTTGGGTCAAATTTGACCCTGACCGGTGGTTCACAAAATTGAACATTATATACGCTTATATCTTGTTATTATGTAGGGATGGCAAAATTATTTGAATATTCGAATATTCGATTGAATGGTCAGCATTCGAATAACAGAATTGATATTCGCATATTGGCTTTTTTTTCAAACGTAATTGCCCTAATATTTAATGACCTGCGCGCCGCTTACTAATTGGCAGCCGAAATCATTTGGGATCAACATGCTTGATGTGACATGCTTCGTGTCAAACTGATAACGCGGCCCGTATCATCGTTGATTGCACAATGCAATATATACACTCTAACAAAGGCCCCGAATTGTTGTTTGTCAATGGGGTGCCAATTAACGGCTTCAATTGACTGGCGAATAATAATTAAGTTTCTGAGATCACAGTATAAACAGCCATTAAAATGTGTTAATTACTCAAATGCGCAATACAATATACACACTCTAAGAGGGTCCAAACTGTTGTTTGTCAATTAGGTGCCAATTAAGGGCTTCACTTGACTGGCGAATAATAATTTAGTTTCTGTGATCACAGTTTGAACAGACATTAAAAAATATGTGAATTACTAAAATTTAACAAATGACTTATTGATATGTTTCTTTTTATAAACGTACATGATATCGTCATCTTAAAATTTCGGATAAAAATACAATTCTATGACATTATGTTTTTCCTTGTATTTGTTCTTTAATGTTTGGTGTACTTTGCATGCCTTATTGATATGTTTATTTATATAAACTTTCATGCTATCGTAACTTTAAAATTTCAAATAAAAATAAAATTCTATGACCTGATATTTTTCCTTCTATTTGTGCCCAATTACAGTATCGATAATAGTATTAGCCGACAGCGATAAAATTATTCGATAGCAACCTTAATAAACTGCCTTGTATTCAGCAAACGGATATAACTTACTAAACAATGGAAGTTAACACAGAACAAGTTTCACTCTTTTCTGATATATTTTGCCTAAATAGGCTTTTTCTACAATTAAGCTACATTTTTTTTTATTTCTCAATACAACAATTGTATATTCAATTGTATTTCTGTGTCAATTTATTTTTAATATCCCTATTGGATACGAAACTGAGTCTTAGAAGTTAAATCAATCCAGCCGCTTTATGCGAATATTCGAATATTTGATTGAATAGATTTGCAAATATTCGAATACCAATATAGGTATTCGATGCCATCCCTATTATTTTGTGAAAACTTAAAAAATATTCTTGTCCTTGACTCTAGGACCTAGGGCTACCACATTTTGTATGTAGTGAGATAAAGTAGTCCTCTACAAAGTTTGCTCAAATTATGCCCCTGGGGTTAAATTTGACCCAGCCCAGGGCAGTGTTTTTTTTCACCGTTTTGGGAATAGGGCTGGGTCCCTTTGGATTGGGAAAATTTGCGTCGTTTTGACTAATGTTGGGAAATTAGTGTTGTTGTTGTTTTGCTAAAAAATGCTTCAAAATTGAGGATACAAGTGTGTCTAGTATTATATTTACTAAGGTTGAACTTATATGGATGGGAGATGAACATAATATTTAGATCTAAAAAAAAAAAAAAAGTAATTTTTTTTTTGGAATTTTTAGCTCCCATTTGGGAAAAATATATACTTTTTCCCATTGGGAATGGGTCGGGTTTCCGGACCCGATTTTGAATGAAAAAAAAACACTGCAGGGGGTCACAAAAGTGTACATGTGCTTAAATAGGGCCTTTATTTAAGTATTTACACATGCCGAGAATATTTTTATTTCAGCCTTTTTTTCAGTAGTGGAGCGATACAGGGCCATCATGGCCCTCTTGCTTGCAGAAATTGACCTGATTTTGGTGTTTGAGTCTACTTACCTGACTTACAGATCAAGTTTGAGTTTTATTCCGGTCCAATTGGCAAATTAACTTGCCTTGGAATAAGAAATTTTCTTTAAAATAACACTTCCAGATTTATTTCCAAAACTTTCAGTCTCATCATACTGGGATACTGTCAAAGGCCTATAACTTTGTCAAATATCAATGGACTGCAACTTCGTAATGATGTTTTCAATTAGGATTATCTGCTGTGTTGCTCTTTAAAGTGAAGTAGGGGGCATTGTAATTCATAAATGCAGCTTTTGTTATAAACTAAGTATTTGCTCACTATATGTTAGCCTTCGTTACAAAGAATAGCATTTACAAGTAGAATATAAGGGCTCTGCTACCTCTAGCATTTTGGGGCTATTTCCTGAGCAAAATTAAGACTATTTTTGTCTGAAATTAGCCCAATTTTTGCTTGAAAATTTTTCTTTGCTGGTGAGCCACTTGCTGACATTTTGCAGCCAATTTTTTTTGTTTACATAGACACCGGTGGCGTAGTGATAATGATACATTAACACCGTTAAACATTTTTCAGTACATGTTCTATTTAGGTTTGAAACCACTAAAACAGCCCCACTAAAACAGCCCGCCGTCTCGGTAGTAATTATACGACATTTCATGAAATCCAAACATTCTTTTTTGTCATTTTTTTGTTTTTGAAGAAATGGGTGAGAAATTACTTAGTCAGCATAAGACCGTCATTGCATGTCAAAAACCGTGAGACTCAAGGCAAAACCGTGAGACTTGACAGGTAGACGTTTCTGATTCTGCATTCACGTCTGCACTACACTTGACGTCCTCCGATCCCGAACCTAACATTTGGTCATTACGTGAGTTTAAATTATTCTGTCAGCTTTCTTTTCTAAAGAATTGTGTTAATTTCTGTGGCTTCTACTTTCCATTTTCGTTCGCAGCATTCATTTTTCCCGTTATCTGCAACTCACTTTCTATATCAGTCTTTCAAGTCGCAAAGCGACCGTACAGGGAAGTTACTCTTATCTACTATTTTAGCCAATCAAAATCGTTGTTTCTTGGGAAATTAGTTTGTAGTGGCTATGTCAATGCCATAACTACGCCCATCTGATTAAATGACAATTCCGTACTGGTCAATTTGATAACGTTGAATCGTAACATCTATAGCATAGGTCATTACACGACACTCTTCAGTGATTCAGTTATCACGTAAATCGCCAAGTAACCCAAATGTTCGAAAAGTCTGGTCGCAGTGTAAAGCGTGACCAATTAAGACATTAGCCATGTGGATTATCGACCTAGGCGGTCGTCATTATCCCTTGGGGCCTTTCCGGTAAGGGTGTTATCTGTGTAATTTTAGTGATGTTTCTGGCAATTTATACGAATACCGATTTATATGACCTGAAAACAGGCATTTAGAGTGTGCATTTTTTTTAAGCATGGAGTCTATTTTTTCAATCACCAATTTCATATAAATCTTATTTTGAATCGCATGCCAGGAATTTTAATCACCAATGGCGATTTCAGCGATCGGTAACCCTTAAGTAGCTACCTTCACACAAAAAGGAAACAAAATAGAATAAAATCAAAGCGCTGAAGGCACTGAAGTTGTTCGCTGTTGTCGTCCTTGATTAGCTTGTGCACATTGCACAGGCTAATCAGTGTGCACAGGGTACTCTTATTAGACAAGCCCCGTTTTCCCTGAAAATATGTAGCCAATATGTACAGATTTCAACGATAAACACCAGACTGGCCAATGTCGTCTTACAAGCTGGTAAATACACTCACTGCAGGAGTAGAGCAGACATTCCTAAGCATTTGTAGTCTGCAGTGCAGACATGCAGCGGTAATCATTCCTAGCATAGTGAGTTACGGTTCTTAGCGTAGCTAAGGCTTCTAAGCACATACCGATTTGCAAAACATGCTCTGTAAATTTAGACGTGAGCTAACACTCACAACTAAAAAATAGGTGATCACAGTTTAATTGTCAAATGCCCCTGTATGGTAAATAAAATGAAGATTTTATTACAAAGTAGAACAGAAACATGTTATTGTTCTTATCAAAAAATGTAATTCACCTACATTCCTCATAAAATTTTCCATCGAAAGAGACTTGCCACCTCCCCCAAAGTGGAAAAAACGCTGCCTAAAATACAAACATTAGGCCAGAATTGTTTAATAAAATGATTTTCGGACCCGCCGACTCCATTTTTTGACGAAACCAAAAAAAAAAAATTATTTAAAATCTTTTTTTTTTCAGATGGCAAAAGGTGGCTTTTAAACACGAAACGCTTGCCGGGTTTTAGAAAAAGTTCAAATGAGTTATAAATCATCATAATAAACCCAGTTTTAAATACCCACATTAATACGCGAACCTCCTTCATCGTGTACATGTGCTGGAATTTACCAACAGCTACGCCATCATTGTTTGTGCAAGAAGTTGATGAACGCTACAACACTTTCATCAGCAAAGTCTGCTAATTTCCCAATAATTATGCAACTGTCAAATAAAATCCTGAATGGAATCGATTTGTAAGTAAATATTTATTATTTCTTTACAATTTTATAAAATTGATAGTATTAAAATGACTAAAAAATATTATGAAAGCAATAAGAAAAGAACGATTTTAATTTAACAGGTGCTCGAAATTGGAAATCCATTTACGCCTTTCAACTTTTAACATTCCATATTTTACGCACAAATACGGTCATATTTTAGAGAATAAAATTTTATGTGTTGTTTAATGTAGTTTTAGTGACGAATTTGTGCATATAATATGTGTTTTTTCGTTATTTTCAATGGGTACGAAACTTTGGTTTTGTTCCGAACTGGTTCGTACCAAAAGTTCAAAAATCGCAAAAATCAACAGTTTCTAAAACGATTTCAAACCATGAATGTCCAAATAAAATAGTCAAGTTTATGGGGGTTATTATCGGATTAACAGCTCCTTTATGACATTGAACTATCAATTATGTTATCCTGGGATAAACTGTCACGAAGATCAATAATTATAACGATTATTAGGGACGCTATTTCTTTAATCAATACCATGACAAAAACACATGTTAACTTGTTTCAACAGGCATTTGTGTTTAACAGTTCCATTATTAAAATGTTCTGGAAACAATATATTTTAATTAAGATACCAACTATTTCTGAAATCAAAAGTAGGTCCTTCACTCGATGTACTATATTTCGGATATGTTAAAATTCTGACATAAATAAAGATAGTGACATGTATGTGTTGATTTGTTGTATATAGTTTGTACAAATATGTTTTGTGTTATTTCAGACAACAAGAATGGATGGTGGCAATTATCCTGGGTCTTTCTGTCAAGAAACACCCCAGGAAACCCTATACCTTGCGAGTCGTGTAATACCATAGGGGACTGTGGTGTGCATTTCGGCACGAACATAAATAGGGTAAGTAAATTGGAAAAAATAAATTTTTAAAAGTCCAATTTGAAACAACTGTGCATTAACATTGATAACAAAGGTATTGGCCGACATGTAGAAAAAATCCTGACAAATTTTCTTAAAAAATGAGCGAAATGTGGCTCCCTGAAGTAGAAGATCGGGCAAAACGGACCATGTTCAGGCATTTAGGGGAGAAAAGACTGCTTTAATTGACAAGCCACTGCAATAATTAAAGAATTTATACAAACTTTCACATGTCTGCCATAACCTCTCAGCAGGGTTTTTCCAGAAAACTATTTATTGTGGAGAAATTTGCGTTTGCGTTAAAAACGCAAATTTCTCCACAATAAATAGTTTTCTGGAGAAACCCTGCTGAGAGGTTATGGCAGACATGTGAAAGTTTGTATAAATCCTTTAATTATTGCAGTGGCTTGCAAATTACAGCAGTTTTTTCTCCCCTAAATGACTGAACATGGTCCGTTTTGCCCGATCTTCTACTTCATATTTCGCTCATTTTTTAAGAAAATTTGTCAGGATTTTTTCTACATTTCGGCCAATACCTTTGTTATCAATGTTAATACACAGTTGTTTCAAATTGGACTTTTAAAAATTTAATTTTTCCAATTTACTTACCCTATTTATAATGTTCGTGCCGAAATGCACACCACAGTCCCCTATGGTATTACACGACTCGCAAGGTATCGGGTTTCCTGGGGTGAGAAATAGATGTGAAAAAATATTCATTTAATTGAACCTGGAAATCAACCACCACAACTAACAGAAAACCTTTTAACAAAAGGTGTTGTTTTAGAATTTCTGAAATTTGATAATAAACAGAAGTTGATGTATATCATGTCCAAATGACCAAATGTATAAACTGTTTTACAATTTGAATTGAGATGCTTTATTTTCTGATGTTTGATTTATTTTTCCTTTCAGATGATATATTTTTGTGTGATTCTAGGTTTTAATAAATAATTCTGAAACATTTATGCAGCATACTGTTACATTATTGTTAACGTTACTATATTCTGTTGGTTATCTGGTTTATCAAGTGGAAAAAATGTTATTTATATAAAAATAAAGCTTTTAATATTAAGACTTATGAAGGTACTTATTGTTATTTATGTTTTAACATACTTCTCTGAGTAATTAAAATATAGTAAATGCCATTACCGTATTTTACCATGCATAGCGCGCAGTTTTTTACCTTCAAATTTCAAAATAAAAATTCAGTGCGCGTAATACATTGACACAACGCTTTCCTGGTTGCTAAATTGCAAAAATCCATTTCGTAATCGTAAATCTTCACAATTGCCAACATTTTTTTTATTGCAGAAAACTACACCCTATAATGTTATAGACTGAAGGGGCCGTTGTCGAAACAACAAAAAGCGGGAAAGGGTAGGAATGAACGGGGTAGTAACAGTTTTGACAAAAATTAAAAGATGAAAAAATGTCTTTGTTGGTGTTTTCACACTTCTTCATTGATTGTTCATTAAAATAAAAAATCGAGGTATACCGATTCCCGCGTCGTCGCGGTATTGTTTGTTAAAGTTTTTGTTGTCATAAAAACTCGTTGATTTACAACGCAAAACGTCTTATTTGAACTGACACTAATTATTTCAATCATATTTCTCAACTTCGCTTTTGCTTTGTTTTGATAATTTAATCCAAAGTTTAATGTTCGCAATTCCGAAAATTTGCACTCTATGTGAATTGACAGTTTGACAACATCAAAGGAAAGCCGCTTCCTGTCTGAAGCAATAAAGCGACAAGTTTCTCGCCGACAAAATTGGCTTCCTTTGTCTAGCAATCAACATGCCGAACCAATCGTGTGTTTGTTCCTCAATGGAAATCGTCCAATTAAATAATAGCACGTGCAAAGCTCCGCCTTCTAACCTTTTACAGAGAACGGAGGTGGAGTTAAACGGTTAATTGAGCAAGTGTTATACGTAAGTTGAGTTCCGATTTGCCGAAATTTCTCGACCCTAAGCATTGAAACGACGAATTAATATGCTACCGTGCCAGTATACTACGTAGGTTACAAACCAACAATAGAGATATAGACTTGTTTTATTTTCTTTCAATAGAGACAAACAAATGATATTTGTCTAATGGCTTTACGCCGATAACACCAACTGAATGGAATTGAGCGTTCGGGTGTATTGTTTGTCTCACTATAAATACTGATCAATTAGACGCAGTGACGGCGCGAAATACCGGGTCAAACTGGATTTAATGGGGAGCATCTTTTAATGGGGAAGGATCCACGGACGATTTGCGTAAAATTGGACATTGCGATGTTGCGGGTCTGCAGAAGACGATGTTTATGAGCGGCAGGTAATAAAAATGTTACACTGTTCAAATGTGAGGAATAGGTAATAGTGGTTAGAATTTAACGCGCAGGGGTCTTGAAAAAACACGCGCATGCAATAAGGACATATACGGTGTTCTCGAGAGAATAATCTTAAAATTGTCAAAAATATAGTGCTATGCAACCCATGCTCCTGATCGTATAAACGCTCCCTACTTTAAAACAAAAAATTAAGCGCCCGAAAAACTCAGATTAAATGATTGCGCAATATAAGAATGGCGGCCATTTTCGGCCCAATTTTCAGGTTTTTGGTCTTGAATTCTTTTTTTCCTCCATTTTGGCTTTAAAAAAATCGCATGCGCGTTATACATGGGAGCGCGCTATACATGGTAAAATACGGTATTCATTAATGTAGTAAGGTTCCTTAAATGATTGTCCTTATTGATTAAGTTTGAATTACGGGCGGTTTTCACACGGCGATAAAGTGGCGACAACTTTTTTTGGGCAGTGAAACCCCTGAAAAGCGTTTTGTTATGCTATTTGTATTTGTCTGCGGTATTGATTTTTACTGGACAATAAACTATAAATGTTTCTTTTAAACATCAATAGCTTATTGGTTGTTTGTGGAGATAAAGTATTTTTAATGCAACATATGGATTCCTTGTGAAAAAAAACCATCAAAAAATCACCAAAAAGTTTATTATAGACAAGTGAAAAGATTGCATAACTTTTGAACTTATATATATATAGTTAAGATATTTTTAAAATTCAAACTAATTTAAAAACTGCACATCAAGACCTACAGTCTGATTATGATCATTTTGCACATCAACATGTTTGAAAAAAATCACTGTGGTTGCTTAGTAAAAAGAACTTCATACCATAACATTTTTAAAATGAGTGCATATTTGGTCACCCATCTTTTTTTTTTTCCGTCCTTCTACCCGACACTTTTAGAAAAAAAAATCAGAAAATCATTTTAATAAAAAATGTTGGCCTTAACATCAATATAAATCTGATTTTAAAACATTGTATAGGTTGTAAGCCAAACATTGGCAGGAATGAGACAAAGATGTCAATGAAATAATTAATTTAAGAATATTTAAAAGAAATGAACAGGTTGTTAAGATGTACATTAAATACCAGCCGAAAAATGCCAAGTACTATTTCTTCCAAGAGCCTGAAGTGAGTCACAATACTTCTGACAGTTGATTTCCTTGACAAAGGCTCTTTTTAGTGGTAGTTACACAATTCTGTGGAACTTTGTAAAAAGGTTCAATAATGAATAATTATTGTTGGTATATTGAATGCCTGGTCAATGATTTGAAAAATATCAAAAGATGCAGTAGAAAACAGATAGACATTACTAAAATGAAGTCTGTTGTGCAATATTGAAGTGTTTTTCCATCAAACACATAATAGTTGAGATGAAACAAGAAGAAGTTGTTCAAATATTCTCAAGTGTACCATGGTCCTTTGAGGCGCACTGCTCTAGAACATGGTGTACGCTGAATGACTGATAAGCAATGCAGCAGCTGTAATAATTGTAATATCAGTTGTGTTTTTCAATAGTTCAGGAATGGGGCCAACATTTTTTTAAACTAAATTTTGGAAATTATTATGTTTTTTTTAATTAGAAAAAAAGAAGATGAAAGGGTTTTTTGCCTCCGTTAATGGGTGGGGGGCATATATCAGTCTTACTATCCGTCCACCCGTCTGTTCTTCCATCCGTCTGGCATTCCATTTCGGAAATTATTTTCAGAATGAAGTAAATATTTGAGGATTGAGTTTTGTAGATTCCATCATTCAACTATTTTGCATGATATCAATTAGAAGGTTATACAAGAGATATTAGCATTTATTTCAACAAGATGACACGTTGAGTGACCTTATCTTATTACACTCTAGACGAAATTTTAAATGTTTGGATGCAAACATCACCAGGGAAATACTCAAAGGCAAACACATGTTTGAGTAATATAGCTTGAATTATCATAAGAATATTTAATATAGAAATACAGATTTAAAGTCATCCTTATTTATAATGATGTAAAAGCAAACATAGGCAAGTACATACTCCTGTTTTCAAAATAAAAATAGATTTAACAAGTATGAACCACCCAAGATTGATGCCAAATCGCAGCTTTCCCAAAGATGACACAGCATTAATATGAAGTATCTGTCGGATTAATTTTCCATTTTACATCCATCAAACAGTGTGTGTGGTTGTTGTTTTGACAAGCAATTTACATTGCTTTCATATTGAGTGTCTGTTTTGCTAATGGCATTTTCTGGTCCCTAATATTTTGTTTGCCAAGGCTAAACTTTTTTAAACATTATCTGATAAACTGCTGTGAGATATGAGCATTTGTTTCAACAAAGCAACCAGATACAATATTGCGTTACTGTATCTTATTACACTGTAGTTGAATGTTTAAATGTTTGGATGCAAACATCGCCAGGGAATAACGCCAAGTCATACACACGTTTGAGAAACATGGCTGTTATTATCAGTTGAATAATCAATAAACAAATACACATTCAAAGTCATCGTAAGTTATGCTGATGACAAAGCAGTCGTAGGCAATTACATATTGTTGTAAGTTTCGAAATAACAAATAATTAAACAAGTATAAACCACCCAAGATTGATGAACCAATACCTATATATAAATATAAATACCTATATATAAATATATATAAATATAAATAAATAAATATATATATATATATATATATTTATATATATATACATTTAAAGGGATAGTCAACCAGATTGCTATATCACGAAAAAGAAAAATTCTAAAATACCGTATTTTCTTTACAATGATTAGTTTATATTGATTAAAATATCACGACTGATATATTACATTACTTGAAAAATGGTGTTAAGTTTTCATATATTCAGTATATTCACTATATTCGATAATGCAATTTTACTGAGCATGTCTAACAGGTAATTTGGAGAGTTCTGTTGTTGTCGTTATATTTTGTTAAACTACGAGGATTGCTTATATAAATTATAAAATACAACTCTCATTGTATGAGCATGGATGGCCGAGTGATCTAAACGGGAGACTTTTTTTACTCCAGGACTCCATGGGTCAGTGGTTCGAGCCCTGGTGAGGGTTACATGTTTTCTTTAAAAAAAAAATTGTATTCTTGATTTTTACTGGAGATTTTTAGATACAATGTTGAAATGCATTAATATAAAGCATTTAATGACGCTATTTTAGAACTTTTCTTTTATTTCGTTATATATAGCAATCTGGTTAACCATCCCTTTAAAGGTGGACATGCGAAATCACAGCCAAGGATGACACAGCAATGAATTGAAATATCTATCAGATTAATGTTCCAATTTAAATTGATAAAACAGTGTATGTGGTTGGTTCTCTTGACAAGCTGATTACATTGCTTTTATATTGAGTGTCAATTTTCCCATGTGGCATTATCTTGTCATAAATATTGTGTTTGCCAATGCTTAACTTGTTTTAAACATTGCCTGATAAATTGATGTAAGGTAACCAGTATTAAAGATAACCAGGCCAAACAATAAGTTTTAAGTCCCACTGCATAGATTTTAACATTTATGTTTTGATTTTTTATCAATGGCAAACACTTATTGTATAAAAAATAGTGTTCTTAGATTTAGGTTTTAATAATAGGTTTTTATTTAGTTAACTTTACATGTGTTTGGGGTCATTATGTCAGATCGATTACTAATTCTATCATTAAACTCTGACCCTCAATTTGGAACTTCAGGCATGACTTTTGTGTTATCATGTGTGGGCTCTGACAAAAGCTAATAACCCTGACCCGTTATTTAGCAGATTTATTGCCTTTTCATTCTTAGACAAGTCCAGAAATTGCGTGCAACATTATATATGTATGTCTATTACAGATATTAAGATAAATCTACATATTGTTTCAGTTGTTATTAAAGCAATCATTACTAAGACCCATAACTTTGACGAACCATCAAACGTGATTATACCCGTGTGTTACTTAGAGAAAAGTCAGTAAAGTAAGACGCAAGTTTAAATTCATTTGAGGTCACCAAACAAGGTCCATAAATATGTTTGCGCGCAACAACTCTTTGTATGAGGTTTTCTTTTGGGCCCCTCTGGTCAAGGTCAGTGTTACACTAAATAACTTTAGAAAGGATGCAAATATTTTGCTGAAATTTTGTGTTTGTGGTAGGTGACATACTGGCATAGTGAAGGATTGCATTTGTGGACAGTGGGGTGCAGTTCACCATTGCTAAAAATAAAAAAGGCTTTGAACAGGATAACTTTAGTTTTGATTGAATCATTGTGCCTTAATTCTGTTTGTAAGTAGCTTACATGAAGACCTAGGGTGGGATTGCATTTTAGACCAGAAGGGTAACAGTAATTTTTACGTGAAGTAGAACAATGGTTTTGGCTCAAACTTGCTCAACTCAAACAAACATGCTTCACACTTTATTAGTTTAATAAATTGGTAAACAGTAAAAACTCAATGTTCTACGCCTGGTCAATTTTTATGCCACCCATAGGGTGGCATATAGCAGTTGAACTGTCTGTCAGTCTGTCCGTCCGTCTGTACGTCCGTCCGTCCGTTTGTAAACTTTTACATTGGCCATTACTTTTGCAATATTGAAGATAGCAACTTGAAATTTGGCATGCATGTGTACCTCATGGAGCTTCACATTTTATTTTAGAAAGTAAGATCATTTAGTACAAACCCCGGAGCTTTGCAAATCATCTCAGGAAGAAACTGTTATAACAAGGTTAAAAAACTCGACTATATGTATATTGTTGAATGTTAGTGCAAACACTAATATACACAAAACATTCCATTAAAATTTATATTGGAACAAGCCCCTATTATTCAGATTTTTCAAAATTTGTTTATATTGGAAAGTATATATGTATAAGTAGTGTTATAACAATGTAACGTAATTCATAAAAAAATATGTCAATGAAATTGCATTAATATGTTTGCCGCGAAGTGTTGTCAAATGGTAAATGCATTGTGTTTTATTCAGCAATACATCATACTAACATAATATTATGTTTAACATGAATATGAAACAAACAATAGTAAGGTCATATTTCAGTCAATATTTTGAGATTATTATTGAATTTGTAAGAACAACTTAGCTTGTTCTATTTGATTAGTTCAGTATGTGCAGTGTGACATGCAAAGAAACCCAAAGATTCAATAAACGTGCACAAGAATATTAACTGCTTATTTGACAAATATTTTGCAACTTATATCTGTATATCATGCATTAGGGCAAAGTACAAATAGGTCAATCATCCCATGTTCTATAAATGGAAAAACAAAGAGATAAAGTCAGATAATATTTCATTTATCTAACATTCACTTCACCTATACAAATGCTCTCATGTCATAAAATCACCTGACAAGATTAAACAGGTTAAATGTTAGAACATCCATAGGGCATTTTGGGTTATCGTCTCATGCTCGTAGAAACATCTTAGGTAAGATTGTTGACTTTAAATATTTATCTCAAACTAAGATAACTACAATAAGGGATGGAATTCATGTGATTCTGCAAACTCTGATTTGATTTTGGTGCATGCCATCAGTACTCATACAATTTCAATTAAGGACCCATACATGTTTTTATGCCCCAGGTAGGGTGGCATGACATAGCAGTTGAACTGTCCGTCAGTCAGTATGTCAGTCTGTCCGTCCGAAAACTTTAATGGTCATAACTTTTTCAATATTTAATATAGCAACTTGATATTTAGCATGCATGTGTATCTCCTGGAGTTGAACGTTTTGAATGGTGAAAGGTGAAGGTGAAGGTCATCCTTCAAGGTCAAATGTCAAATATTCCGTCCGAAAACTTTAACATTGGCCATAGCTTTGTCACTATTGAAGATAGCAACTTCATATTCGGCATGCATGTGTATCTCCTGGAGCTGAACATTTTGAGTGGTGAAAGGTCAAGGTCATCCTTCAAGGTCAAATGTCAAATATTCCATCCGAAAACTTTAACATTGGCCATTACTTTTTAAATATTGATGATAGAAACTTGATATTTGGCATGCATGTGTATCTCCTGGAGCTGAACATTTTGAGTGGTGAAATGTCAAGGTCATCCTTCAAGGTCAAAGGTCAAAAATTAAAAAAAAAAAATTTAATTTCTCAATTCAATCTCTTACTTACTTCTCATGGAGCTGCACATTATGAGTGGTGAAAGGTCAAGGTCAAAGGTCAAATATATGGCTTCAAAGCGGCGCAATAGGGGGCATTGTGTTTCTGACAAACACATCTCTTGTTAGCTCATCTATTTTTTGAAAAAAAATTATGAGCTATTGTCATCACCTTGGCGTCGGCGTCGGCGTTGGCGTTGGCGTTGGCGTAGGCGTCGGCGTCCGGTTAAGTTTTGCGTTTAGGTCCACTTTTCTCAGAAAGTATCAATGCTATTGCATTCAAACTTGGTACACTTACTTACTATCATGAGGGGACTGGACAGGCAAAGTTAGATAACTCTGGCGTGCATTTTGACAGAATTATGTGCCCTTTTTATACTTAAAAAATTGAAAATTTTGGTTAAGTTTTGCGTTTAGTTCCACTTTTCTCAGTAAGTATCAATGCTATTGCATTCAAACTTGGTACACTTACTTACTATCATGAGGGGACTGGGCAGGCAAAGTTAGATAACTCTTGCATGCATTTTGACAGAATTATGTGCCCTTTTTATACTTGGAAAATTGACAATTTTGGTTAAGTTTTGTGTTTAGGTCCATTTTATTCCTTAAGCATCAAAGCTATTGCTTTCATACTTGCAACACTTACTAACTATCATAAGGGGACTGTGCAGGCAAAGTAATGTAACTCTGACTGGCATTTTGACAGAATTATGTGCCCTTTTTATACTTAGAAAATTGAAAATTTGATTAAGTTTTGTGTTTAGGTCCACTTTATTCATACAGTATCAAAGCTATTACTTTCATACTTGCAAGATTTATGAACTATCATAAGGGGACGGTGCAGGCAAAGTTATGTAACTCTGACTGGCATTTGGACGGAATTATGGGCCATTTATACTTTAAATTTGGTTAAGATTTATGTTTTGGTCCACTTTACCCCTAAAGTATCATAGATATTGCTTTCATACTTGGAACACTCACAAACTATCATAAGGGTACAGTAAAAGGACAAGTTGCATAACTCTGGTTGTCATTGTTACGGAATTATGGCCCTTTTTTGACTTAGTAACTTTTAATATATGGTTAAAT
Source organism: Dreissena polymorpha (assembly GCF_020536995.1). Taxonomy (NCBI): domain Eukaryota; kingdom Metazoa; phylum Mollusca; class Bivalvia; order Myida; family Dreissenidae; genus Dreissena; species Dreissena polymorpha. The sequence continues at coordinate 1,038,991 of NW_026273316.1, read as the reverse complement.
TTTGTGTTTCGATCCACTCGAAGTATCAAGGCTATTGCTTTCAAACTTCAAATACTTACATGCTATCATGAGGTTACTGTACCTGGCAACTTGAATTTTACTTTGACCTTTGAATGACCTTGACTCTCAAGGTCAAATTATTAAATTTTGCTAAAATTGCCATAACTTCTTTATTTATGATTAGATTTGATTGATACTTTGATGAAACTACTCTTACCTGACATACCACAATAGACTTCACCCAAACCATCCCCCGTGCCCTCCCCCCCTCCCCCGTGCCCTCCCCCCTCCCCCCCCCTAATTTTTTTTTTTTTTTTTTAAGATCATCTCACAAATGACCACCACACCCTCACACTATACCCCCACCCCACCCCACCCCCCCCCCCCAATTTTTTTTTTTTGATTTTTTTTTTTTTAAGATCATCTCACAAATTATCACCACACCCTCACACTATACCCCCCCATTTTTTTTTTAAAACGGTTATGTTTGAAATACCGTCCAACCATCGCACCCAACCCCCCCCCCCCCCCCCCCCCCCCCCCCCCCCCCGATTTTTTTTTTTTTTTTTTCGCTTTTTTGGAAGATAATGTAATAAATATCCACAACCCCACACTATACACCCCTCTTCACTCCACTCCTCCCTCCTTTGTGATTGAAAATGAGAGTCCCTTCACCTTTAAAAAGAAAATAGATGAGCGGTCTGCACCCGCAAGGCGGTGCTCTTGTTATAACATGTTTCATTTCATTTCAACCCTACAAACTAACAATGTTCAGCTATTGGAGCACTTGATCACCTATTTCAGAAAACAATAAAGCACAATTTGATAACAGTTCCAGTGTCCTAGGAATGATTCAAGATGTTAACCAGGGTTCCCTCTGGGCTTTAAAAAGTTGTCGCCACTTACTTTCGCCAAATTTAAAAAGTTGTCGCCACAATCTGGCTACATTTTGGCAATGAAGATCATGTTATTATAATACCAACAAAAACTGAGAATTTTACAGTATGTTTAAGGAATTGATTTAATAACAGTATTATTTATAATAACAACACATTTAACATTGTTCATTAAATAAAGGCACATTCAATCAGTTGTAAGTCTTGTTGATTGACACCTTCTTAGCAGCCTGAATATGTTGCCACAGCTTGGGTGCTCCAGCTTTCTGGTAATCTGAAAACACAAAAAGGGAAATATAATATTTATATAATAATAATAATTATCAATTAATGTGTAGTATATAAATAATCTAAATGTGTGCTAGCATATGACCTACTACATAGAGCCCATAGCACAACAGTCAAATAAAATAAGCATTTGTATTAGTTTTGAGGATATAACGAGTTCACACCGCATAGATTGTGTTTGGAAATCATATTGAAGGAAATGAAATTCTGATTAACAACTGTCTTTGTTTGTTTTTTGTTTGCTAGCTGGTGAATGTTAGCGAGGGAACGTTTGTATTTTTCGAATGAGTCTCATAATTATCAGAATCTAATGTTCACTTTCTAAAAGTCGTTATACACTTTGAACTTGCAATTTTGACGAGTATTCTGTTAATGATACCTGTTATCATGTGCCATTTGTCACTGGAGAATATTATCCTGTAGGATTGTAGGATACCTGTAATCATGTGTGATATGTCACTGGAGAATATTATACTGTAGGATACCTGTAATCATGTGCCATATGTCACTGAAGAATAGTGTCCTGTTGAGGATGGCTGTTATCATGCGTCATATGTCACTGAAACCCAGAATCCCTGCCCCCCACCCGCCCCCAAAAAATATTGTTTTTTCCTCTTTTTATTTTTGAAAGATCGTCTAACAAATGACCACACCCCACATTATACCCCCCCATCATCCCCCCTACCCAACCCAAAAATAATATTTTTTTTCTTTGAACTATGATTTAAAAAAAAACAAACAAATATTTATTTACTTTATTTTTGACGGACCGTCCAAACTTCCCACCCAAGCTATTGCTATCAAACTTGAAATAACTTGAAATAAGTAACTCGCAGTCTGTTCATGTTTTATGCTGTTTGATGCTTATCAGTATCTCATTATCATGGTTGATAATGAAGCCTTTAAAACTTAAATTTAGTAAGAAAGGTCTTTAATTAAATATAACGTTCTAAGGGACAACAAATGCTTTAAAATAAGTATCTAAATTGTAAAGGGTTAATATCTTATTGCATAGCCGGAGAGGCATATATATTATGTTTTATAACAATTATATTGTCGATTTTGTACTGGGTTTTGCATAACTGTTGTAAAACCAGATTTTGTTATTGATATTGACTGAAATTTAACTGAATGTATAGCTGATGAATATATGTTCAACCTGTGTATGCAGCTGAAAGGGTACTAAAGCCAGACAATGAACCTAAACTGACCTTTCTGCCTAGATAAAAGTTTCCTTAATTTGGACTGCTACTAATTATGCCCCTGGATCAAATGATCAGGGGGGTATATTGTTTATTGCCAGTCTGTCTGTCTGTCTGTCTGTCTGTCTGTCTGCCTGCTAAGGCTATCACGTTTAAATGGTCGCGTTTTGTGTTTTGCTCATAAACGTTTACCAAAACAATAAACGTTTAATCAATAGTCAATATCAATATAATAAATATTTGGTGCAAATAACGTAGCCGGCTAGCTGTACGAAGTATAGCGACGACGAACTGCGAAATCCGGGTACTTGTGGTAAATCCGGGCTACCCACTTCGGCAGTAATTTATTTCTGATTGGTTAGAGGATGGCACATACATGAACGAAAACTAACGGAAAATCTTCGCTACTTTCCGAAAATCTTACAACATGGCAACAAAACAGTGCGTATGCCGCCATCTTGAAATATTTTAAGTGATTGAGCAAAGTAAAACACTGCGGTAGCATGTTGAAAAGCAATACTTTAACCAAATTATATATTGATTACATTTTTGCTAGTTAACTGGTTTTTCATTTTCTGCGGTCAAACGATATGCACATTGTATTTCATGTGCAAAATACGTACATTTTTTTCGGAGTGTCGTTTTCGGATAAAGTATTTTTCATTGATTTTAGATTATTTTCGACATTCATTTTTTTATATAGAATGACGAATACACATGTGGTGATACGGATGGTCTGGTTTATAATACTTTATGGTTTTAATATGACGTATTGCGCGAATGGGATATGCACTGAATATTACTTCCGGAAATAATTACTATTTTTAGTTTGGAAATGCAATGGTACTGATGCTTTTTTAACGGACATAGGGATACCGTTTAAACGGTAACATTTCGTTTATTTCATTTCGTTTAAACGTTTAGAAAAATATGTAAACGTGATACCCTTACTGCCTGCCTGCCTGCCTGCCTGCCTGCCTGCCTGCCTGCCTGCCTGCCTGCCTGCCTGTCCTTGTGTGTGTCCCAAAATTTTAACCTTGGTCATTACTTTTGCAATATTGAAGATAGCAACTTGATATTTGGCATGCATGTGTATCTCATGGAGCTGCACATTTTGAGTGGTGAAAGGTCAAGGTCAATGTCATCCTTTAAGGTCAAATGTCAAATATATGGCTTCAAAGCGGCACAATAGGGGGCATTGTGTTTCTGACAAACTTATCTCTTGTTTTAAGGTTGCATCTCAACATTTTACTAGGTAAGTTGACACTCACATCAGCAACAGCAATTTGTATAGATTTAAGAGATTTCAGTTCACCCCAGCTACAATAATGAATGTTTTAATAAGTAATTTTCTGCTGCTAATTGTTCATTAAATGTCCTTTTTTGTCAGCACATATTTTAAATAACCTAATCAGTTTGACATATTTGTTAATAAAATCTTTAAAGTATGTTGATAGTTTAACAAAATATAAAGGTCACAACCTTCTCATTAGCTGGCTGAATGACCCACCCAAAACTAATATTTAATGCATCCAACACATGAGTTGTAAATTTAATTTATACATATGTTTTAAACAGAATTTGTATCACTAATGCTTTTTACTGCAATATAAACACTAATCAATTAGCGCAATTGCATTTTAATTTAAGTTTTAAATACTGTTTAAGGAGAAGGATCTGATATATTATGTAACACTAATAAAATTGGTTGATGTTAGAACCTTAATGTACTTTATTATAATTATAATTACATGTTCATAAATTATTCATAACATGTCATTTATTATAGCAATTAAATGTGGTGTGTTAAATAATCTGGTTTAAAGTTTTTATCTACAAAGCTTCTTTGGTGCAGTTTAAAGTATGCAATAACCCTGTTACCAAACAGTCAGGTGACAGTATACATAGTTACATTGTTTACTCCTATCATACAAGCGCCATTTGACGGTTAACTTGGTTCTGTTTGAAATTTCTTATTACCTGTATCTGTTTAATAATATTGTTTGTGTGTTTTCTGGGATATTTATTGTAAACATATACTTAAACATAAATATTTCAATTGATTTTAAATTGTAAAATCTTTTTTGTTGAAAGTGAATTATCAAAATGGCGACATTTGCAGTTTCCAGAGATTCCAATGTGGTTAAATATTATTGTTGTACAATCTGCGAGAAAGAGCGGTCTCAAGAAGTTAATGCAGATTTTTACTGTAAAAAATGTCTTAAATACTTCTGCAGTTCATGTATAAACTCCCACAGACAGCATAGTCGGTGGTTTTATAAAAAATCTCCTTATGGAAAGGATAAAATAAAGAAATGGCCACTTTCTAAGAAGATGGAGAATTCTCTTTTAACATGTGTCATACACAAGGTTGAAAAGTTAACAATGTACTGCCCGGACCACAGTCAGCTGTGCTGCTCTAGATGTGTTGAGCTTAATCACAGGTAGCTTATAATTACTTATTTTTATATCAGTATCACTAATTGCATTATAGTATGCAATTACCATCTTCCACTTGGCTTTGTTTGGATTATTGTAATAAGTTATGTCAGTATTTCCAAATCATTGTATGTGTGCAATTTTTTGCTCAGCTTTAACTTGTTAATTTGTGTTAATTTAGAAATAACATGTCCATGGTTCAAGAACAGAAATCTTGTTTTAAGACACCACAAAAGGGAGTAACTAAAATTGGTCTCTTAATAAAACTGTCTTTAAATTAAAAAAGACCATTCTGGAAAAAAAAGTAAAATCATTGTCAGTATCAAATTTATAGACGGATTCTGTGACACAACTATCGTGGTCAACGTTTAAATTATATGAAATAATCCAGATATTAGTGGTTTAAGAATTTCATAAACACAAACGTTCGCCATTTATTTTGGAAATGTACAGGATGTTGGTATATTGGATCTACTCAGCCTTTCGCGGAAAGCCAAGACAACTTTATTAATTGTTTCAAAGTTTATGCCCAATAATTACGACTGCAAATGATTGGGACTGAACATGTGTGAATCACATGTTCAATATCGACGAATCGGTCTTAGCTCGTAACCGTTAACTCCACCTTCGTTCTCAATAAAAGATTCAAAAGGCAGGGCTATGCACGTGCCATTACATGGTTGGTTTAGCATGTTGAGTGAGACCAAGGAAGCCAATTTTATAGAGGAGAAAGTGTTGTTTTATGGCTTCTTGACAGGAAGCGGCTTTCCTTTGATTATGTCAAACTTACGATAAACCATCAATCAAGACTGTCCTTGAACGATTAACAGATTTTAATATTGTATCACCACATGGTCGCTTAATTGAATATTTGGACATCAAAATACTAAAAAAATCAGCGGTTGCTGGTCGCGTCAGACAAAATTCGCTTATTACAATGTCAAAATAGAGTGAAAATGGTCAGGGGGAATTCAAAGTGGTGGCATAAGACAAAGGTTGATTAATTCAAGTGGTAGCATCCACAAGATTGACTGTATATGGATTACAAGACATATTTCAGAAAAAAGCCAAGTGTAAAAATTCCTTTTCTGAAATGATACCAGTGGAGTTTGAAACTTGTCATGTTAGATGTTAAACTAGAACACTTTGTTAAATTGAAGAAAAGTTTAGTGAACAGACTTGTAGATAATATTTATTGCTCAATTTTTGTGACATTTGGAACGAACATTTTTCCCAATTATATCTAGATCAAAACTGGATCATGTAGGGTGTAAAACTAAGTCACAAGGTCAAACTGAATAAAATATGACAAAATCTAGAGGCCACACTGATTATATTATCCTCGTGCGATCATTTGTTCCAATGATATCTCGGCCAATTTGAAAACTTTTGAGGTCATACAATTTGTCCAAATGATATGAGGGCTGAGGTCAAAACTAGATCACAAGGTCATATTAAAAGAAAAGCCTGTGAACACTGTAGAAGTCATATCTGTTTCCTCAATATTCTCGAAATTTGCTTAACATTGATTTAGTGATTTCTCCCCAAAATAAGACATTATTAAAGTCAAATAATAAACAAGGTCATCAGGTCAAATCTTAAACAAAATTCTTACCACTCTAGTGGCAACATTTATGATTCAAGCTCGATGCAACTAGAGAATTGAAGTTTTATCTTGAGCATATCTAGGCCAAGTTCCAATCTGGGTCAGGTTCGTCAAAAAACGAGGTCACCAGGAAAAAAATTGAAACAAAACTTGAATCCCCTCTAGAGGACCCATTAATGACTAATCTTAATGAAATTGTATCAAATCATTTATGTTGACAATACAAAGTCCATGTTTTTATATGGGTCAAGTGGGTTAAAACAAAGATCATTAATTGAAGTGTTCCACAATGTCCTGGAACTCAGGTCAGCATATAAGGGCCATAATGGCTCTCTTGGACATAATATTTGCCCATGATATGATTGTCTTAAATTCTAATTTGACATGAGGCCTGCATTATTATCCCCGCCAAATTTTTTTTCGGAGGGGATATAGTAATTGGTCTTGTCCGTCTGTCCGTCCGTCTGTCCGTTCTCACGAATGATACATTGTGCAACTTTTTTTATGCCTAGATATACATTGTGTGTCTTAATTTCATTGTGCGACTAGTCGCACAATACATTTGCCCAAAGTTCGTCAAAATGTGTCTTGTGCAACTTTAAACCGATCTGGAGAAGTCGCACAACGTTTTTGTCCAAAGTGTGTCCAAAGGATGTCCATGTAAAACTGTCTATGCGATGGACGAGTCCGTAAATTTTATTTTTGCAAGTGTCCGTGAAAGTTTGAGCGTCTATATTTGAGGCAATCAGAAGCCTGTTTATAAAAAAAGACGAGCCAATGAACACCAGGCTTTCTAATCGACGCATGCGCGTGCACCTGCGTTCTCCCGCGTGATGGACATGTGGCTTGTGTGTAGTGGGACTGTTTAAACGTCGCAGAAACCAACATAACAGATAACGGATTTATATTTTATAGAACCATATGTGAGGTAAGTTTCGTATGTTTTCTTTCTATATGTATAATCCATTTAGATGTTTTCTTTTTGTGAATGACTAATGGCACCCAGTTTAAGCAATGAAAACAGGAATAAATAAGGTCATTTTGAAATATGTTTTATTGGCCACACAGTGATCGGGAAATGCAATATTTAATTTGTGTCTCATTTTTTTACATTGAATATGCCATAAGCACAACGACTTTTCGACGAGAAAACGCACATTGCTTCCACTAGTTGTTAATAATTTCGCTGTTTTTTAACGCGCACCTACTCGTCGTTAGCAACGTTAAAAAGACGCCGCCATTTTGTAAGAAAAAAAATTAAAGCAGCGGTGTGGGGGCAGCTGCCCCCATAATACGATTTTAATTAGATTGGACAAACTGGGAATTCCGATCTAGTCAAACCCGAGTGCCGAAGCATCATTTCATTACGATGTCGAAGTAATAGGTGCCGAAGAAACTAGGTACCTGTCAATTGTATCCATTACCTTAGTGTCTTAAAATGGCGGCTTTTCCAGGGAAACCATGTGTTGGTTGCCTACATGTTTCAAGCTTTACATCTTACGAGCAAACAAATGCGTATTGCTCAAGCAAAAACATTGATCATTACATTGTTTTCAGTGAATCATATTGTAGGATTTTCTTATTTTCTTTGAAAGATGCATTGGTGATTATTAAGTTTGCTGAGGAATTGAAGTTGGATATCCATTATTTGAACAAAATTAATTGAACCTAAAGCTCCTTGAAATGACACCTATTGTTAGGTAGGTTTTACTTCCTGAAATTAAATGTTTATTAACACTATGATACAAAATCTTAACACTACTTATGTTTGATGGACAAAATGAGTCCCACAAGTCTAACAGGAAGTTGGTCATCTTGAAACTCCACATGTGCTGACTTAACATTGAAGCATGAATGTTGAACTTATAATCATTTTAGTTTTTATAATACTCATGACTGTGTTTACAGCTGTTGTTTGTGTTGAATTAGTATTTATGTATAGATTGATTGACCGTTATTTGCATGTATGGGATCGTTTCTATGGTTATCATTGGATGTATAACCAGGACCCACAATGAGGTAAACCGTCTATTAATGTTAGCTTGTTTTGTATAATACATATACCAAATCATTTAGTCATCTGAATTGTATATTCAATACTTCAATTAAAGATGACATTTACTTCACACTCACAGGTTTCTGTACGGGTGCTATTCCATTTAATACATGTTCTCATATGCAAGATTTTTATTCATGTGCTTCCGCATGCGCATACATATATTTCATATTTTAATTTGAATTTTAAATATGAATTTAACAAACTTCTGTAAATTTTCTGTAGTGTTACCGTGCCATAAGGTATAGGTTAAAAAAGAAATATAGGGCAATATTACATGACGCCAAACATATGGAAAGTTCACCATCTTGTCAATTAGTTGAAGTTTCACAACGTAAAGTATAAATATACTTCAGACTTTATTAAAATAGGATGGGTATGTTCATTGCCTTGTCGAAGATAAAATTACTATAATAAAACCAATGTTGTTGTTCAACTAGACAACTCTTGTCCGCATGCCATCCACATAAAATGGCTCTACAAGAGATTTTGTGCGGGCGGATTTTGGGAACATGCGGATGTGTATGCAGATGAATGGAATAGGAGCAACATATTTTATAGTGATTGATTATTATGCGGTTGGGAAGATGCGGATGAAGATATTATATAATAAGATAGATGGAATTATTTCAGTAATGCAGTGGGTTTGGATGTGAGTAGATTATTAAAGATTAAAGAAACGTTTTAAAATATTAGAAAATGAATATTTATATAAAACTTATTCAAAAACTACTAAAATGCAGCTTTTATAAAATATCAAGACAAATGATTGTGTCCGTGTTCATTTTGCCCCAATCTGCCCTTATAAGGTGTGACAGTTGGGTAACACAATTCTCGCGAATCTGGGTACTTGCCATTATTTACCAAGAAAATTGAAAAAGACAATGCTTAGTATGTATATATTTTTATGTTTACCTTTTTGTTCACCAATGCACGAAGTGCTCATTGTAAGCTTTTCTGACAACCAAATGTGCATCATCATCAAAAATTTGTTAACAAGGACTGAACAAAAAACAGTTGAAATCAATCGGTACATTGACATTTAAGTTTATTATATGGGCAAGTGGCATGCAAAAAGTCTTTAGTCCCAGACTAGCAACTAATAAAAAATATGTAGACGTTAAACCAGTCTGAGCAAATATTGTTACTCTACAGTAGTGTTAATAAAATAGAAGTACATGTAACTGCTGCAAGGATTCTGCTCGCATGACTTGGCTACTTTCATTTTTACTGTTAGGAAATCTGGTTTCCTGAAGTCGGGTTATTTGCTAGCATGAGCCAATTGAGAATTGTTTTACCAATTGCTTCATTCTGTCGCCAATGGCTCAAATGGCGGTTGCCAGCGGGAGCCCAGTGTTTGATTTCATGAACATATTGAAAATTTAAATGTGATCTGGGCAAATATTCTGTGACAAGCGATCGGAAAAGACGAGCGGTGCTGTCCTTCAACAGCTCTTGTTTTTATTATTGACTGTTTGATAAAACATTAAAATTAAACAGAATGTGTTGGTCATTTCAATATCTATTTATTATCCACTGTGGTACTTCCAGTTTTAGTGTGGACCAAGGGCAACTTGAATCTTTCCCTGGACAATTAGAGATGAAAAAACAAAAATGCATTGGTACAAATAGGATGTTAAAAAAGTTATGTTTGTTTATTTGTTTATGTTTAGCTTATTGAACGCTGTTTTTAGTAAAACTCACCAATGTCCTCTGTAACATAATAGTTACATTTGATGACGTCTCTATAAAAAACTGTTCAAATAAAATTGGTTGTCCCATTTATAACATTTCTATCACAGATTGGTGCTCAGTGGGCGCATAGTGAACTTTTCTGATCCTTGATTAAAGAATGACTACCATTTTGAAGCAGGTTTTTAAGTTTAAAATGATATCTATGTTAAGTTTAAATCTGGGTAAAGTTTGTCACTAGATGAACAATTAAAAAATGATATGAGTTAATAAAAAAAGAGGAACAGAACTGTTGAGAGTTTTCTATGACAGTGTTCATTTTGTTTTCCTGGTGCTATTCAGTTGAAAGTTATTACTTAAATAAATATACATTTGTACATGTCAATATAAATATTACATTCAACACGAACACACAAGGTACTTGCATGTTCATTTTGTTTGTCAACAATTCTGAGGTAAATGCAGGGCTTTTTTCAGCCAATTTTACAGCCTTGATGATCGGCCAATAAAAATACTAGAAGAGAAAATAATAGTTATTGTGTTTATAAAATATTAAACTACTGATATTGAGCTGAATATTTTTAATTCCAGTGGTTCAGGTAGTTTTACATTCTCTTGAAAAAAGCCCACAAATACTTGAATTGTTGGAATGTTTATTCGTTATGTATTTGATTGGTTGCTTTTTATACGCCCATTTTTAAAAACTGGACGTATTTTAGTTTCACCCTTGGCGGGCGGCGTCCACGCTCTCTAATTCAAATAGTTTTCATCCGATCTTCACCATACTTGGTCAGAAGTTGTGTCTAGACAATATCTAGGTCAAGTTCGAATATTGGTCATGCTGGGTCAAAAACTAGGTCACGGGATCACTTAGTGCATTTCAAGGATTAAGCACTGTGTCCGCTCTCTCGTTTTCACCCGATCTTCACCAAACTTGGTCAGAAGTTGTGTCTAGATGATATGTAGGTAAAGTTCAAATATGTGTCATGCCGGGCCAAAAAACAAGGTCACGAGGTCACTTAGTGCACTTCAAGCATTAAGCATGGTGTCCGCTCTCTGAAGTAGTTTTCATCCAATCTTCACCTAATTTGGTCAGAAGATGTGTCTGGATGATATGGAGGTCAAGATTGAATATGGATCATGCCGGGTCAAAAACGAGGTCATGAGGTTACTTAGTGCATTTCAAGCATTAAGCATGGTGTCCGCTCTCTATTTGAAGTAGTTTTCATCCAATCTTCACCTAATTTGGTCAGAAGTTGTGTCTAGATAATATGTAGGTCAAGTTCAAATATGGGTCATGCCGGGTCAAAAACGAGGTCACGATGTCACTTAGTGCATTTCAAGCATATAGCATGGTGTCCGCTCTCTAATTGAAGTAGTTTTCATCTGATCTTCACCGAATTTAGTCAGATGTTACGTCTAAATGATATCTAGGTCAAGTTCAAATATGGGTCATGCCAGGTCTATAACTAGGTCTCGAGGTCACTTAGTGCATTTCAAGCATTGAGCATGATGTCCAAAACCTTTGAACGGGCGTATCTTGTGACAGTTTGGCACTCTTGTTAGCTTTAAAATTAAAGTCAGACAGTCACTTAGTTATTGAACAATTAAGTCACACAACTTATGGACATTGTAATAGTCACACAAAAAATTTAAAATGGCGTCCGATCTTATTTTTCACTTATACCTGATTTCAACAATAACTCACTTGATGATCAGTACAGTCACACAATTTATGGACATGACAGTCACTAAGGTTATGGATGTTAAAGTCACACAAGTTATGGACATGACAGTTACTTAGTTTAATAAAATTAGTCACACAATTTATGGACATGACAGTCACTTAGGTTATGGACATTTAAGTCACACAGCTTACGGACATTACAGTCACACAAATTACGGACATTACAGTTACTTAGAATATTTACATTTAAGTCACACAATTAATAGACATGACAGTCACTTAGGTTATGGACGTTGAGGTCACACAAGTAATGGACATGCCAGTTACTTAGTAAAATAAAGTTAAAGTCACACAATTAATGGACATTACAGTCACTTAGGTTATGGACAATTAAGTCACACAACTTACGGACATGACAGCCACACAAGTTACGGACATTACAGTTACTTAGATTATTAACATTAAAGTCATACAATTTTTAGACATGACAGTCACTTAGGTTATGGAAGTTAAAGTCACACAAGTTATGGACATGACACTTAGGACGTTAAAGTCACACAAGTTATGGACATGACAGAAAACATAGTTTAATAAAATTAAAGTCACACAATTTATGGACATGACAGTCACTTAGGTTATGGACAATTAAGTCACACAACTTATGGACATGACAGCCACACAAGTTACGGACATTACAGTTACTTAGATTATTAACATTAAAGTCACACAATTTATGGACATGACAGTCACTTAGGTTATGGACAATTAAGTCACACAACTTACGGACATGACAGCCACACAAGTTACGGACATTACAGTTACTTAGATTATTAACATTAAAGTCACACAATTTATAGACATGACAGTCACTAAGGTTATGGACAATTAAGTCACACAACTTACGGACATTACAGTCACACAAGTTATGGACATTACACTTACTTAGATTATTAACTTTAAAGTCACACAATTTATGAACATAACAGTCACTTAGGTTATGGACAATTAAGTCACACAACTTACGGACATGACAGCCACACAAGTTACGGACATTACAGTTACTTAGGTTATTAACATTTAAGTCATACAGTTTTTAGACATGACAGTCACTTAGGTTATGGAAGTTAAAGTCACACAAGTTATGGACATGACACTTAGGACGTTAAAGTCACACAAGTTATGGACATGACAGAAAACATAGTTTAATAAAATTAAAGTCACACAATTTATGGACATGACAGTCACTTAGGTTATGGACAATTTAGTCACACAACTTATGGACATGACAGCCACACAAGTTACGGACATTACAGTTACTTAGATTATTAACATTAAAGTCACACAATTTATGGACATGACAGTCACTTAGGTTATGGACAATTAAGTCACACAACTTACGGACATTACAATCACACAAGTTATGGACATAACACTTACTTAGATCATTAACATTAAAGTCACACAATTTATGGACATGACAGTCACTTAGGTTATGGACAATTAAGTCACACAACTTACGGACATGACAGCCACACAAGTTACGGACATTACAGTTACTTAGATTATTAACATTTAATTCATACAATTTTTAGACATGACAGTCACTTAGGTTATGGACGTTAAAGTCACACAAGTTATGGACATGACAGTTAGGACGTTAAAGTCACACAATTTATGGACATGACAGTCACTTAGGTTATGGACAATTAAGTCACACAACTTATGGACATTACATTCACACAATTTATGGACATTACAGTTACTTAGATTATTAACATTAAAGTCACACAATTTATGGACATGACAGTCACTTAGGTTATGGACAATTAAGTCACACAACTTATGGACATTACAGTCACACAATTTATGGACATGACAGTTACTTAAATTATTAACATTAAAGTCACACAATTTATGGACATGACAGTCACTTAGGTTATGGACGTTAAAGTGACACGAGTTATAGCCATAGAAATTGCACACATTTTGGAATTTGTTACTTGTTATAGTTAAGAAAGTCGCATACATTATAAACAATAAATGCTAACAGGCTGTGGATATAATGGTATAATGTATTAAAGACATATTGCTAACAGGGATAAAAGACACACTAGTGATGGAATTCAGATACGCAAAGCATGCCTATTAATGACACAGAAAGTCCTATAATTTAATAATATTTTTTTGTTCATTTCAGTGGCTTTAAAGAAACAACCTAAGAACTTGGAGGCCTTCTTAAATGATGTAGAGTTTGCAATGAAGGAGGGGTTCTTAAAGGTATAAAAACATAAGCTTTATTGTTTATATTTCTTTAACTAGCTTTTTAAATATGTTAAGAATTACAAAGTGACTAAAATAAATTGAAAATCTACAATATTTACTGCAAATGAACACGTTTTTGGATTATTCATTTTACTTTGATTTAAATTAAAAATGTGTACAAACATATTAACAATTCTGACTTTACCTATTCAGGTATGTGTATGTGACAATTTTCTCCTGTAATTTGTTTTTCATTGTATAATTCATTAGTCTGCACATCTTTGACCGAAACTCTAGCATTTTTTTTTTGTAATGATTTTATCCCTTCAAATCAGGATGTAGGTCAAGATACATCACCTACAGCCAGTCTAGAGGTTCGGCCATCAGCACATCAAGATACATCACCCGCAGCCAGTCAAGATGTTGGGCCATCAGTTCGTCACGATGCATCACACACAGCCAGTCAAGATGTTCGGCCATCAGCACTGCAAGATACATCACCCACAGCTTGTCAAGAGGTTTGGCCATCAGCACGTCAAGATACATCACACACAGCCAGTCAAGAGGTTTGGCCATCAGCACGTCATGATACATCACCTACAGCTAGTCAAGAGGTTTGGCCATCAGCACATCAAGATACATCACCCACAGCTGGTCAAGAGGTGTGCTCATCAGCAGGTCAAGATACATCGCCCACAGCTGGTCAAGAGGTGTGCTCATCAGCAGGTCAAGATACATCACCCACCGCTGGTCAAAAGGTGTGCTCATCAGCAGGTCAAGATGCATCACCCACAGCCAGTCAAGAGGTGTGCTCATCAGCAGATCAAGATACATCGCCCACAGCTGGTCAAGAGGTGTGCTAATCAGCACGTCAAGTTACATCACCCACAGCTGGTCAAGAGATGTGCTCATCAGCAGGTCAAGATACATCACCCACAGCTGGTCAAGAGATGTGCTCATCAGCACGTCAAGATACATCATCCACAGCTGGTCAAGAGGTGTGCTCATCAGCAGGTCAAGATACATCACCCACAGCTGGTCAAGAGATGTGCTCATCAGCAGGTCAAGATACATCACCCACAGCTGGTCAAAAGGTGTGCTCATCAGCAGGTCAAGATACATCACCCACAGCCAATCAAGAGGTTTTGCCATCAGCACGTCAAGATACATCTCCCACAGCCAGTCAAGAGGTTAGGCAATCAGCACATCAAGATACATCACCCACAGCTAGTCAAGCGGTTTGGCCATCAGCACGTCAAGATACATCACACACAGCCAGTCAAGAGGTGTGCTCATCAGTACGTCAAGATACATCACACACAGCCAGTAAAGAGGTTTGGCCATCAGTACGTCAAGATACATCACACACAGCCAGTCAAGAGGTTCAGCCATCAGGTTCAGCCAGTCAAGATACATCACCGACAGCCAGTCATGAGGTTTTGCCATCAGCATGTCAAGATACATCACCCACAGCCAGTCAAGAGGTTCGGCCACCAGCATGTCAAGATACATCAAACACAGCCAGTCAAGAGGTTCAGCTATCAACAGGTCAAAATGCATCATCCACAGGTGGTCAAGAGGTGTGCTCATCAGCAGGACAAGTTGCATTACTCATGGCCAGTCAAGAGGTGTTGCCTTTAGCAGGTCAAGATGGAGACATTTTTTTTCAAAACCTTCCATTTGTAGCTGAAACCAGTTTTAGTGAAGACATTGTTTACTCCAGTGACCCTTTGGAAATGTTTGATGATAATGAAAATGATAATATGATAGACATAATAGATATAATGTACAAAAATATTATTCCTGATTATGAAAGTGAGAATAATGTACCACATATTGAGAATGCAAATGAATTGGAAGCAGTGGAGACTGAAGTTGAAAATGAAGCAGTTGGGAGTGAAGATGAAGAAATGAATGAAAACAATGACCCTAGTGAAGATGAAAAGCTGAGAGACCAGAACAATCCTGAAATATATGTTATGAAGGTTTTGAAATCAGCCTTGCACAAAACTAAGCAAAACAAGAAAAAAGACAGGGTGTACAATTCTAAACATGCATGTTTTTTTGTGGGAAATTAGTTCTACATGTGAGAGCTTACATGATAAGTAAGCATAAAAAAGAACATTCAGTTGAGACTGCATTGAAAGACAAGACTGGTATAGCCATGTCTCTACTACGGTCTAAAGGGGATGACAAACATAACAACAAGGTAGTTGCTGAAGGTCATGGATGCTTGTTGATATCAAGAAGACCAACAAAAGAGTTTGACAGTGAACAGTATGGGCCATGTGTACACTGCAGAGATTGGATGTTGAAGTCTACCTTAAAAAGGCATCAATCGAAGTGTATTGTGCAGTGTGTTGTTGATGTTTCGCCTTTGACCAAAAGAAATCTTATTTTGCAGTCAGACATTTTGTCTGGTCGTTTACAAACAAAAGCTTCTTCTCTTCTGCAAAATGAGGTTTTTGCTATAATGACTGCAGATAAAGTAACAGAAATTGCCCAGAAAGACCTACTGATTGTTGCACTTGGGGAATCATGGCTTCGTAGAAATATTGACAACAAACTGAAGAGGAAATATTATGCATCACAAAGAATGCGTTTAACTGCTAGATATCTAATTGCTATGCTTGAGGAAGACACAGCATGTGATGCTAAATCACTGTGGGATTTTCTTGTACCACGGAAGTTTGATTGTCTTGCTAAGGCAGCTATCACTGTAGCAATGCCAACAATGGAGGATGAAGAGGAATTGAAATCACCATCTAATGCCATCAAGTTGAAATACGATGTAATTAGACTTGTTAATGCAAAATGGTGCATTACTCTGAAAGAAGAAAATGACCTAAATAATGGCACCATCAATGACTGTCAAGGATTGATGAAACTGATACAAACCGAATGGCCCGAAAAAGTGACGAGATTTGCTAGGATGGTCTTAGCACAGAGACAGAGAGAAGTGAAACAACACATTCCAGCACCAGATGACATTAAACTTCTTAATGAGCATTTGACAGCAGAATTAAAGACAACACCGATGAGGAAAGAACTTCCAGACTTCTTGAGAGCTGTTAAACTGGCCCAGACAAAGCTCCAGGTGTACAACAAGCGTCGATCAGGGGAAATAGATGCTGTCAGGTACATTTCACTTTCTTTACTTACTTAAACTACAACATGCATTTATTTAAAGTTTAAAAATCTTATTCATGATCTTTGAGTATTTAATAATGAGTTATTTAATTTTATCAAGAAAACAAATTTTAACAACAAAGCATGATGGAGTTACTTCAACTGTAACTGTTGTGTTAGTATTATTTTAAAAATGTTTAAATTCACTTGTTATTTTAATAAAATATAACTGTTATGGAAATGTCAACATTTCAGTCTAAGGGATTATGCCAAACGTTCTCAACATCTTAATGACGTTGACCAGAGCCTGGTTGGAGAGCTGACAGAATTGGAGAAGCATCTGCTCACTTCCCAACAACTTATGACTCTTAGAGGGAAGGTATGTAAGATTGTGCAGTATTGAAAATGCCTTCCCACCTGTGAACAACATGAAGGCCTGTCTGTTTGTAACCTTTTTGTCTATAATAAGTTAAATGAAAATGCTTTGACCTTTGGTCTTAACAGAATGATTGTGTTTTAAGGTTGCAATGGATCTATTGGGTGATTATTAAAAACTTGCATTTCCACTGTTATTTAACATGTCTTTTCATTACAGTTTTTTGCATTATGCTCCTAAAATTATTACGGAGGGAACCAGGCCACAAATTTGTGATATTTTGTCTTGTTTTAATGTAACAGTACTGTGAATTGTTCCCCTGGTTAGCATTTCATATGCTTAGAAATGTGAGACAATTCACACTTAATTTGCGGGATATCTCTATATAAATCAAGGATAAAAAACGAGGATTCAAACTAACTAGGACCTTCTTAATTTGCGGGATATCTCTATGTAAATCAAGGATAAAAAACGAGGATTCAAACTAACTAGGACCTTCTCACAAGTTGAAACCTAGCAATGTTCATAATATCTAAATCAGTCTATAGACATGGTTACCATGATATTGGTCTGCAATCTTCAATTTTTGTAGATAAGGAAAGGTATTTGGCAATGAGACAATTAACCAAATTTTAGACTTGTTTGCCTGCTGTGTAACCTTAATGGAATGTTCAACTCTATGTGATAGTGAATATTGATGAGTGTTTCAAGTCCAATTTTTATTGTAAATTTTCTAAATAATATTTTCAGAGAAACATACCAGTGCCCTGTATAATTCCTAGTGATGCAATTCAGTGTCTGAGCTTTATCAGCAATGTAGAAGTCAGAGAGGCTGTTGGTATCGCTAAGAACAACACATACTTGTTTGCAAGTACAGGTATATGCTTTTTAGTTTGTATAAATCCCTCTTCAATTCTTGGAAAACTTGTATTTGAGAAGGAAACATCATAGCAAAAGATGTGATCCAATAATAAACATATTTTCATGCTTATGCATCCACCATAATTCTTGACAGGCATACCGTGTTGACCCCATCAGTATGTATGAAGGGCCAAGACTTGTTGGCATTTTCATTTCCAGCTAATACAGGGTTCGACACTAAGGCACGTCCGACAGACATTGTCTAGTAAGATCGGTGGTCGGGCTAGTAAAACTGCGGTCTAGCTTGTCCGACTGGTCGTACATACAAAAATCTATACTGATTCATATAACTATAACTAACTGCTGTGAAAACCTTTATTTTTAATGTGTAAAATTACTCTCGTATCCGACATTTACATTAAAACAAAACTAGTGTATTTAAATAAACGCGGAGCATTCACATGATTCATCGCTATTTTTAGACGCAAAGGAGAGCTTCCTGCAGAAATTGCTTGTTTCTATTGGTCAAGTTGTCATGAATATTAATGATTTTCTGCAGTGTCGTAAAACTGTAGAGCATGATTTTACAACTTCTATCGAAAATCGGTATTGTCAATGTAAACATTTTTGCGTAGCAGACAAGAGAATGTAATTTATAGAATGGCTTTGTTCAAGTTCCGATTTTTGTCCGACAAATCAGTTAATAAAAAAGAATCCGACGCTTAAACTGACACGAAACGTAAAATTGAAGAAACACGAAAACGCCAATTTTATCCTAGATGGAAAATCGAGTCAGTTCCCATGGATTGAATTTGACGGAGAAAAGCAAAAAAAAGTTTTATTATTTTATTGTTTTACTCTATGCATAAAAAAATCTGGTGTTCACTGATTATTTACTGATAAATCCTGATTAAACAGTTACATGACACAATTGTGTTCATTTGCTATGTCATTTGTGGTCTAGTAGACATCAGGTTCGGGCTAGTACATTTTAAGAGGAGCTGGTCCGACGGTCTTGCTGTAAAAAAAGTTAATGTCGAACCCTGTAATAACTTTGTTATTCCTCGACATTTTTGAAATTTCTTAGCAGGAATGTTCACAATCATGGGACGATTTGTCACACATAAAATTGTTTTTCATAGCTCCAATATTTTTGTTACTTTGAAGTCAAAGTTAAAAGTCTGGTTCTGTTTGTTATGTCAAGTCACTGACTTAATTCCTTGGTAGAGGGTGGTGGGCGAAATTCAAACATTTTTAGGTTGACTTTTCGAAGAAAATGAGAGCTATTGTACTCGCCCCGTTGTCTGTGTCGGGTTGCCCCTAAAATTGATATCAAATAAAAAAAAATATACATGTTTGTCTTTCATATATTTGACTTAATTCTATATCATTTGCAGGAAAGTACAATGTTCGTTCCTATGACTCGTTGAAGGCAATTTGTGGGGAACTGAGTTTAAGCCACCCAGATCGAATCACAAGTGTGAACCTTAGGAAAAACACTGCAACATTAAGTCAGGTGCTAAACCTTAAACCAAACGAGCTACAATGGCTGTGTAGCCACCTGGGTCATACAACGAGAGTGCACTTGGACCACTACAGGCAAATGTCTGGCTTCATTGAAAGAGTCAAAATCAGCAAAGTATTGCTGATGCAGGACATGAACCTTACAGAAAAGTTTGTAGGAAAGAGCCTTGATGAAATTGGGAACATTCCTTTTGAAGGTATTTTTGATGATTTTTAGCTTTGCTGTTTTAGGAGAAAACCCGAGGTATTGTCATAGCCAGATTGTTGTCCGGCGTCTGCTGTCTACAGTCTGCCTGGTGCTTAAACCTTGACAATTTGCTCAATTATCAAAGTGCTTCCACCTACAACTTTAAAACTTCATATTTAGATGCACCTTGCTGAGTTTTACATTCCACACCCGTTTTTGGGTCACTAGGTCAAAGGTCAAGGTCACTGTGACCTTCAAAAAAAAATAAAATCTGACAAGTTTTCATTTATTCAATACTGTACCCGCAGCCAAGTGTTGGCACCCGTTATGCGGTGATCTTGTTTTAATCAACTATAATTAAATTAGATTCAGTGTTCTAATGGTATAAAAATTATTAACTAAAAGCACATTTAACTATTTAATATAAGGATTGAATAATAAAAGTTTTGTAAGTACCAGATTTAGCAGTTAAATGCAAGATGTTAATGTTTTTCTAGGACAACACATGTATGTGTATATTTTTCTTTCATAAATGTCTTTTATATATTATATATATAGAAATTTTCTTAGCACTGATTTTGACTATTTGTTGATGATAAAGTGATTTGATATTGGTCTCAACTGTTATTTTTGCGAGGGCAGTCGTATTCGCCCAAGGCAGAGGGCCAATAAGACTGACCCGAGGACAAATAACAGGGACAATATTAAATACTTACTTATTGATGATGTTATTTAAATATCTACATGTATGTTGAACATTTCACATTTACTTTCTTATTTAATACTAGATTCAGACTGACTTAAAACAAAATGGCTGCCATTTCCTGGAGTTTCTTGCTGAAATCTATATTATTGTTTGGACCTACCTTATCAGCCAATCAAATTATTAAATTTGCAGGCTGTATATCTATATCCCTTTTCAACCCATAGTGGCCCTGTTATAATGTAGACTGTTGTTTTATTGTACATGGCAGATGCTTGATTATGAAATTGATGAAAATCCGATAAACATGTAGGTGCATTTACTGTTAACAGTACACTTTGTAAACAGTTGATGAATGTTTTCAGACATTTTAACATCTGGTCCAGAGACATGTGGTTATGAAAATGGAGCAGAAGGTCAAGCAGAAGTCGATGCTGAGCACACAAGTCTTGAAGGTCAAGCAGAAGTCGATGCTGAGTACACAAGTCTTGAAGGTCAAGCAGAAGTCGATGCTGAACACACACGTCTTGATGCCCCAGATGGCTATGGGTAAGTTAAATTAAAAAACAAATTTAAACAATGTACTTTAATATCCCCATTGGAGATCAATGTTTTTTAGCTGAGTTGCGCTTTCCAGTGTTTTTACTTTTCTTACTTTTTCGAATGGCTTTCTAAGATCTCAGTACTACTTTTCAGCTCACCTGATTACAAAATGCTCATTGTGAGCATAGAGAAAACTCCTTTTCTGATAGAGCAAGAACTAGGGCTTAGATATTTGATGTGAATCTTGTCTATTAGAAAATTGGTTGCTTTTTGGTCATGCTTTGGAAATTCATGCTGAACAAGCTCATCTGAGAAGACCAAAATAGCAGAATCCTCGGTGTCCTATTGATTTAATTATCGCCACTGTAGTTTGTGTTGTCAGAAATAAGGACTATACATTTTGTAATAAGTTTTGAATTAGTGGTGCTTGCTTCTATTTGAATAATATTCTTTGTAACTTTTTCAGAAGCATGGACGAAGATGACCACACTATATCAGATGAGGATGAAGAGGAATATGAGGGAAAGAGAAAAAGGAAGCCCCCCAAAAAGGCTGCAAAACGTCAGAAATTCACAGAGGTAGAAACAGAGGAAATAAAAACTTACTTTAGTGAATATCTAAAAAGTAGAATTTGTCCGCGGAAACAGCAGGTTGAAGATGCCAAACAGAAAAGTCGTAAGAAAAATGGGCAAATTTGGAAAAGGTCAAACAACAAGATAATTAAGAAAATTAGTGCAATGAATCATAAGAAAAAATAAAAACATGTTGTTTACTATCGGTACTCGGATGGAACATTATAAGAATAGCTTCGAGGGACATTGAAAAGTTCATGCAACAGAGACTTGGCAAATATGGGTGATGTTTGTATGCAAGTGGTAATTTTTGTGTGTGCATTTTATTTGTTGAATTGAAACTTTACTATGTATATGTCTAGAGGTGGAAAAGAATCTGGTATATTATCAAATGTTTAAAATGCTTATACAAAAGCTTAGATACAATATTTTCCTTTTTGCTTCATCGATGCTTTTCGAATGTACCTTTTTTTTTATTTTCTTATATACCTGATTTCAGTTAACAAATAATATAAGTAAAGTTTAAGGTATATAATAAAAACACATGTTATGAACATAAGGTCACAAATGAATTTTAGAAGCAAGCTCTATTTGTCACTACTTAGGAAGAAACGTTTTTCCAAATAGATTCTTTTTTCTCCTGTGGTTTTTCTTAGATTCACAACTTTTGTTATTTAAAAAAAGAGATTGTGTGTCCTTTACAAAATTCGCTAATAATATGTAACTTAAGCTGCCATATGTATGGTCCAAACTTGAAGAAAATGTTTTGGCAAGACCGATATGGAATCTGGGTCATGTGGGTCCAAAAGCTAGAATTTGTGCAAAAATTTACAAAAATAATTGTAAATATACTTGAAGACACATTTTTGATCCATTGTTTTTCAAGATAATATCAAGTTTGACAAATCTTAAGGAAACTTTGTAAGAGTTGTCTAGACATTTTTAGTTTGAAATTGTTAGTTCAAAATACATATGCACACACCCTAAGCATGTTTTTTTGTTTTACAATTACTGGTTTGTAATATTTAAAAAGGAAGAGGCAGTTGAATAAAACACTGACAATTAGTTTTTTCTGATGGGAATGTTTACCAGTATGATTGGAATAATTTTTGTCATGCCGCAGGCATTGAGATCAATATAGTTGCCACAATGGCACTTGAGTGTCTGTATGTACGTTGGTTTAGGTTTTCGGTCAGGATTGCTTGTCCAGGCTGTATCGCCCTTATGCATTGACACTTTTTTAAAAATAACTTGGCATAATTGTTAAACACCATGAGTCGGTGTGCAACACGAAAGATCCAGGTCTCTAGCTCAAAGGTCAATGTCACACTTCAAATATCGTCAAATATAGATCCGTTGTATGGGTTCTGCGAGTTTGACAGTCCCACTACACAAAAAAAGCCACATATCCAACACGCGGGTGTACGCGCATGCGTCGATTAGAAAGCCTGGTGTTCATTGGCTCGTCGTTTTCATAAACAGGCTTTCTGATTGCCTCAGATATAGTCGCTCAAGTGGATATAAGAGTTCAAAGGTCAAAAATTAGCATTATACACCTTGAACGGTCTGTATCTCCCTTTTGCATTGACACTTTTTTTTAATAACTTTGCATAATTGTTAAACACCATGAGCTGGTGTGCAACACGAAAGATCCAGGTCTCTAGCTCAAAGGTCAAGGTCACAATTCAAATATCGTCAAATATAAATCCGTTGCATGGGCTCTGTGAGTTTGACAGTCCCACTACACAAAAAAAGCCACATGTCCAACACGCGGGTGTACACACATGCGTCGATTAGAAAGCCTGGTGTTCATTGGCTCGTCGTTTTCATAAACAGGCTTCTGATTGCCTCAGATATAGTCGCTCAAGTCGATATAAGAGTTCGAAGGTCAAAAATTAGCATTATACACCTTGAACGGTCTGTATCTCCCTTTTGCATTGACACTTTTTTTTTTAATAACTTTGCATAATTGTTAAACACCATGAGCTGGTGTGCAACACGAAAGATCCAGGTCTCTAGCTCAAAGGTCAAGGTCACAATTCAAATATCGTCAAATATAAATCCGTTGCATGGGCTCTGTGAGTTTGACAGTCCCACTACACAAAAAAAGCCACATGTCCAACACGCGGGTGTACGCGCATGCGTCGATTAGAAAGCCTGGTGTTCATTGGCTCGTCGTTTTCATAAACAGGCTTCTGATTGCCTCAGATATAGTCGCTCAAGTCGATAGAAGAGTTCAAAGGTCAAAAATTAGCATTATACACCTTGAACGGTCTGTATCTCCCTTATGCATTGACACTTTAAAAAAAAATAACTTTGCATAATTGTTAAACACCATGAGCTGGTGTGCAACACGAAAGATCCAGGTCTCTAGCTCAAAGGTCAAGGTCACAATTCAAATATCGTCAAATATAAATCCGTTGTATGGGCTCTGTGAGTTTGACAGTCCCACTACACAAAAAAAGCCACATGTCCAACACGCGGGTGTACGCGCATGCGTCTATTAGAAAGCCTGGTGTTCATTGGCTCGTCGTTTTCATAAACAGGCTTCTGATTGCCTCAGATATAGTCGCTCAAGTCGATATAAGAGTTCAAATGTCAAAAATTAGCATTATACACCTTGAACGGTCTGTATCTCCCTTATGCATTGACACTTTTTTTTAAATAACTTTGCATAATTGTTAAACACCATGAGCTGGTGTGCAACACGAAAGATCCAGGTCTCTAGCTCAAAGGTCAAGGTCACACTTCAAATATCGTCAAATATAAATCCGTTGTATGGGTTCTGCGAGTTTGACAGTCCCACTACACAAAAAAAGCCACATGTCCAACACGCGGGTGTACGCGCGTGTGTCGATTAGAAAGCCTGGTGTTCATTGGCTCGTCGTTTTCATAAACAGGCTTTTGATTGCCTCAGATATAGTCGCTCAAGTCAATAGAAGAGTTCAAAGGTCAAAAATTAGCATAATACACCTTGAACGGTCTGTATCTCCCTTATGCATTGACACTTTTTTTTAAATAACTTTGCATAATTGTTAAACACCATGAGCTTGTGTGCAACACGAAAGATCCAGGTCGCTATCTCAAAGGTCAAGGTCACACTTCAAATATCGTCAAATATAAATCCGTTGTATGGGTTCTGCGAGTTTGACAGTCCCACTACACAAAAAAGCCACATGTCCGACACGCGGGTGTACGCGCATGCGTCAATTAGAAAGCCTGGTGTTCATTGGCTCGTCGTTTTCATAAACAGGCTTCTGATTGCCTCAGATATAGTCGCTCAAGTCGATATAAGAGTTCAAAGGTCAAAAATTAGCATTATACACCTTTTCCGGTCTGTATCTTTCTTATGCATTGACACTTTTTTAAAACAAATATTTCTTGTTGGTTTTTGTCAGGTTTGTTTGTTTTTTGTTATGAATTGTGTCTGTGTCCAAACAGGATACCAACTTTGCTTTATTGACTGTGCTCGACAGGCATCTAGTTCTAAAGTTCATGTCATGTGTGTGTATAGGTAAATGGAGATATATTTTATACATATTAACTGTCTTTACATGTTGTAAATAGGATTTATACCGAGTCTGTAGAAGAAATACGACATTCAATTTCAATATTTGTTTGACTTTCCCTAGGTGTTGTTTAGCTCAACTTTTCAATGAAAATGAGAGCTATTGTACCCACCACGGCATTTGCTGTGGTCAAATTTTTATAAATCACAAATAACTTTGGGAAAATGTTATTTGTATTTGTCAATGTTAGTTTTTCATTACAAAAGCTTAAATTACAAAATTTCAATGTACTGAAAAGTAAGTGTAATCTGAGATTATACTCTGTAATAACTTGAACATATTGAAAATTAACATGTGATCTGAGCAAATATGTGAATTCAGAAAAGTTGACCAGCGCTGTCCTCTGGCAGCCCTCGTTTTTAATTGTTTTATTTTGTTCCATTTTGTTCTACTGCAGTAAAATCCATTTGCAAACATAGTTAAATCTGATATTTACTAATCTTTACACTCTTCCTACAGAGACGGATATTTTAGTTTAAAAATAAGGTCATTTTTTTTTTCAGTAACAATTTCATTATATCTTCCTTTGATGACCTACAATAATTGATATTAGGTTCATATTAGTGACATCCCACAACCATTTTGTTAATCTTATGCTATTAAAGTTTGTCCAGTATGCCTGCATTTTGTCATTTACTGGTTTGCAACATTGTTTTGAATAGACCAATGATGCACATTACTTTTGAGCATTTATCTTGCAGGCAAAATATCCACTATATGTCTTTACATACACCTCTGAAAAATAAAAAATGTGTAGTTTTAAGTCATGTTGTGTAAATGTACCTGAATGTATGTTGAATTGGTGGGTAACCATGGTCTTGGTGTGTGATGCTTTACCGGGTATGTGGTTTTGTATGGCTGAAGTGAGAAAGAGAAGAAATTACATTATAAAATGTTGCCATTTTTAATGTGTGAATCCAGTTAGTTGTGGTTAAGCGCAATTTGATGCACAATGCGGATCATTTCATTTATAATATTTTTGAACATGATAAAGGAAATTTATGTCAATATTCCTTTTGCTTAAGTTTTGGGGAAAGTGATTACAATGGTTGAAATTTTCTACATTCAAAGAATAGGTGTTGTATTGTTTCTTTAGTGCACTAGCATAGATTGCAAATACTTGATTGTATTAGTTTACATTTATAAAAGAAGGCATTTGTGACAGTTATTTGATACGATATGTTTTTATTAAACATTTCTAACATATGTGTCATTTGTTGGTACATGTATTTGTGTTAAATACATAGTTTTCCAGTGGAGTTGTAACTCTTTATTTGACATAATATGATCCCACAATTTATTTGGGTGAAAAGACACGCAGTGATATAGACACAGAAGTCTGAAAAACACACAATGTATCATTCGTTAGAAACAAAAATGAAAAGACCCACAATACGATTTTGATAGTCCCACAAATTATTAGACACACAATGTATCATTCGTGAGCCCGGCCGTCCGTCTGTCCGTCCGGCTGAAACTTTGTCCGGAGCATAACTCCAAATCTATTCAATGGATTTACTTTAAACTTAGAATATAAACAGATGGCAACTAGGAGAAGTGCAGTGACCAAGAACCACACCTCTATCTACCTTAGTTTTTGAATTATCTCCCCTTTTATATAACTTTAAAGTAAATTTTTGTCCGGAGCATAACTCTAAATATACTTAAGGGATTTACTTCAAACTTGAAATATAAACAGATGGCAACTAGGAGAAGTACAGTGACCAAGAACCACAACTCTATCTACCTTAGTTTTTTAATTATCTCCCCTTTTATATAATTTTAAAGTAACTTTTCGTCTGGAGCATAACTCTAAATATACTAAAGGGATTTACTTGAAACTTGAAATATAAACAGATGCCAAGTAGGAAAAGTGCAGTGACTAAGAACCATAACTCTATCTACCTTAGTTTTTGAATTATCTCCCATTTTATATAACTTTAAAGTAAATTTTGTCCGGAGCATAACTCTAAATCTACTAAAGGGATTTACTTGAAACTTGAAATATAAACATATGGCAACTATGAGAAGTGCAGTGACCAAGAACCATAACTCTATCTACCTTAGTTTTTGAATTATCTCCCCTTTTATATAATTTTAAAGTAAATATTTGTCCGAAGCATAACTCTAAATCTACTGGAGGGATTTACTTGAAACTTAAAACTTAAACAGATGGCAAGTAGGAGAAGTGCAGTGACTAAGAACCATAACTCTATCTACCTTAGTGTTTGAATTATATCCCTTTATTTAATTTCAAAGTAAATTTTTGTCCGGAGCATAATGAATTATCTCCCTTTATTTGTTTTTACAAATATTATTCTACTCTCTAAAACAAATGTTGTCATACAAGCAAACACATTTCGGCGGGGATTTGGAACTACTGTGACAAGCTCTTGTTTATACAGAAGAAAGTCCAGTGTGGACTATTATGTAATTAAATGAGAAATTGTTCATGAATGTTGTTCAAGTTTACATGCGGAATAAAGTATACTTCCTAAAAATCACATTACATTCTACACCTCTCTTTAATCAGACTGTAACAAATATTTTTCTATTGTTTAAAGTTTCTGGAGTTTCATTTTTTTGCGTAGCTATAGAAATTGGTCCCGTCCATCTGTCCGTTCTTAAGTCCGAAACTTTGTCCAGAGCATAACTCCAAATATATTCAATGGATTTACTTTAAACTTAGAATATAAACAGATGGCAACTAGGAGAAGTGCAGTGACCATAACTCTATCTACCCTATTTTTTTTAATTATCTCCCTTTATTTAACTTCAAAGTAAATTTTATTCTGGAGCATAACTCTAAATCTACTGTAGTGATCTACTTGAAACTTGAAATATGAACAGATGGCAAGTAGGAAAAGTGCAGTGACTAAGAAGCATAACTCTATCTACCTTAGTATTTGAATTATCTCCCTTTATATAATTTCAAAGTAAATTTTTGTCCCGAGCATAACTCTAAATATACTGAGGGGATTTACTTGAAACTTTAAATATAAACAGATGGCAAGTAGGAGAAGTGCAGTGAACACGAACCATTACTCTTTCTGCCATAGTTTTTGAATTATCTCCCTTTTTATTTTTATTTTATTTTTTAGCTCACCTGATTGCTCAGGTGAGCTTTTGTGATCGGTCTTTGTCGGTCGTCCGTCCGTACACATTTGTTTGTGAACATTCTAAAGGGCACATTTCTTGTCTGATCTTCACGAAACTTGATCAGAAGCATTGTCCCAATGATACCTCGGTCAACTTCGAAGCTGGGTCATGCCGGGTCAAAAACTAGGTCACTAGGTCATAAAAAAGAAAAACCTTGTAAACACTGTAGAAACCACATTTCATGCCCAATGTTCATGTTACTTTGTCAAATATTTTCTCTTAATGATATGTTGGTTGAGTTCAAAAGTGGTTCCGGTCCGGTGAAAAACATGGCCGCCAGTGGGCAAGGCAGATTTCCTTATTTGGCTATAGAGAAAGCTGGTAAACACCCTTAAGGCCACATTTCTTGTCCAATCTTCATGCAACTTGGTCAGAAGATTTTTCCCAATGATACCTCGATCGAGTTTGAAACTGGGTCATGCTGGGTCAAAAATTAGGTCACTAGTTCAAAAAAAAAGAAAAAAAAACCTTGTAAACACTGTATAAGTCACATTTCATGCCCAATCTTCATGTTACTTTGTCATAATGTTTCTCTTAATGATATGTTGGTTTAGTTCATAAGTTCTTCCGGTCCGTTGAAAAACATGGCCGCCAGTGTGCGGGACAGTTTTCTTTATTTGGCTATAAAGAAACCTTGTAAACACTCCAGAGGCCACATTTCTTGTCTGATCTTCATCAAACGTGGTCAGAAGAAGTATCCCGATAATACCTCCATCGAGTTTGAAACTGGGTTATGCTGGATCAAAAACTAGGTCACTAGGTCAAAAAAGATAAAAACCTTGTAAACACTGTAGAAGTCACATTTCATGCCCAATCTTCATGTAACTTTGTCAAAATGTTTGTCTTAATGATATATTGGTTAAGTTCAAAAGTGGTCCCGGTCCGTTGAAAAACATGGCCGCCAGGTGACGGAAAGTTTTCCTTATTTGGCTATAAAAAAACCTTTTGAACACTCTAGAAGACGCAATTTTGTCCAATCATCATGAGACTTGCTCAAAACATTGGTTTTATTGATATCTCGGACGAATTCCAAAATTGTCCAGATCGGTAAAAATACATGGCTTCCAGTGGGGGGGGGGGCAGTTTTCTGTATATGGATATAGTGAAAACATGTAAACACTCAAGTCACATTTTTGCCAATTTTTGAATGAAATTTGGTCAGAACATTTGTTTCCTAGATACGAATATTGATTTCGAAAATGGTTCCGGTCCGTTGAAAAACATGGCTGCCAGGGCAGGGAGGGCACATTTTCCTTATATTTATATAGTAAAAAAAGCTTATGAACACTCTAGAAGTCACATGTTTTTCCCAATCATTATGAAACAAGGTGAAAACATTGGTTTTATTTATATCTCAAAGGAGTTTGAAAATGGTCCCAATCGGTTTAAAAGCATGGCCGCCAGGGGGTGGGGCAGTTTTCCTTATATGACTATAGAGAAACCTTGTGAACAATCTAGAAGTCACATTTTTTGCCTAATCAACTTTTTCAAAAAATTGGTTTAATTGATATCTTGTACAAGTTGGAAAATGGCTCAGATCGGTGAAAAAAACACACTTTAAAGCTCACCTGATTGCTCAGGTGAGGTTTAAGGATCTGTCTTTGTCCATCGTTCGTCTGTGCGTCCACATTTGGTTTGAGAACACTCTAGCTTTCACATTTCTCAAGCATTCTTTATCAAAGTTGCTGAGAAGCTATATGACCACAAGATATCAGTCATGTTTGATAATGAGCAAAATCGCATAATAAATGCCAGAATTATTGCCCTTTAATTTGTCAAAATTGTCTTGATATTATACAAAATCCTTGCAAACACTCAAGAGGTCACAATTTTGTTTTAGATTGTATAAATCTTGGTCATAATATTTATTTTTGTAAGCAAAGTTTGAGGTTTGGTCATAAGGGGTCAACACTCCATACGCCAGAGTTTTGGCTCAATAATGATGAAACTTGACCAGGATGTTTGTCTGGACAATATCTAGGTCAAGTTTGACGATTGGTAATGTGGGGACAAAATCTAGGTCATGGGGTCTAATCTTACAAAAACCTTGTAAACACACTAGATGCCATAGTTTTGGTCCAATAATGATGACACTTGGCCAGG
Source organism: Dreissena polymorpha (assembly GCF_020536995.1). Classification (NCBI taxonomy): domain Eukaryota; kingdom Metazoa; phylum Mollusca; class Bivalvia; order Myida; family Dreissenidae; genus Dreissena; species Dreissena polymorpha. The sequence goes on along the minus strand of NW_026273316.1, from coordinate 1,008,137 downwards.
ATGTTTTTCTTTATGATATCTAGGCAAATTTTGACATTGGGTCATGTGGGGTCAAAATCTTGGTCATGAGGTCCAAATCTTACAAACACCCTGTAAACACATGTAGAATTAGCATAACTTGCAAATGTTTGCATCGCAAAAAAAACATGCAAATGAAAAATACTCATTCCGAATTAATCATATGCTCACACTGCAAAAGTAAACAGAACAGAACCAATCTAATAAGCTCTATAGTACTGAATTTTCAACTAAGCAATGAAAAGGCCTTGTTAAAAAAGGTGAGCGAACTAGGGCCATCTTGGCCCTATTGTTTATATTTATATTTTATTTATTTATAATTTTATATGATATTTAATTTAATTCATTGTAAATATTTTAGCTTTTCATTTTGCAATATCTCCCTTTATCTAATTTTACAATAATGTTTTAATTTGAACACTGAAGTATTCACTGTAAAATGAATAGATGCGTTTAAGGAAAAATACAGTGATCAAGAACAGTAACTGTTTATAGTCTTCTTTTTTAATTACCTCCCTTTCTTTCATTTCCATATATTTTATTCTGCACATCATAACTCCAACACTATATAACTAATTGATCCTTGAAATTTAAATAGATTTCACAGGTGCCATGTTTTACAAATATTAATCTACTCTCTAAAACAAAGGTCATACAAGCAAGCACATTTCGGCGGGGATTTGGCACTACTGTGACAAGCTCTTGTTTTACAGTATTTAACAATAACTAAAATATCACACCAATCTTCATCTATTTATTAATGAAGCTATGGCGTATTTTTTGCAAGAAAAGGATGAGTTAAGAGGAATACAGTCCTCAAATATAACATAAAAAAGAAGAATATTATAGTAAAGGAGTCATATCAACGGCTAGTGAAAAAACATATTTTCATTAATACTTAGACTATCATTTCATAAATTATGGGAACATGCATTGAACTTATGTGTGCCTTTATATTTTGTTCAAAATTTAGTAATAATGCCCCTTTAAATTTGTATTTGAATTTAAATAATATTTGCATAAGTGTTGGCCAGTTTATTACTATCATATCACTTACTGTCTCCCATCTGGTTGTGTGTTTTTTCAGACTATGCTTACAAGTGACCACATTACCTCAGGCTGCCAAGAAGAACTCAACTGACTTCAAGATTCTGTCTGTCACAGCGGAAAATACTCTTTCACACTTGAAACAGTTTCTGACCTATCAGGAGGACAGAGTGAAGTCTTTAAAGGTTTCATACAATGCACATGAGAGGCTTATTGTGGATGGTATGCGTCTGAATATAGTATCATTCTTACTCCAATGTGAAACCAGTACAGTGAATGAAACACATGGACATATGAGATACATGGTCAACAACATGCGTGAGAAAATCACGTCTTTATTGGCAAATTTTGAGAACAGCAATGTTAAGGAAAATAAAGAAGAGCTGAAACTTAAGCAAGCTACTCTTATTAGTGTGAGAGAGAGCTGTACCAGGCTTCACAATGAATTATTCCATCTCGATGTAGCCATACATAAAGTACTGGGTAACATGGAACTGTCTTTTATAACCAGTATAAAATGTCAGAAAACAATAGAACAGTCTAAAACATATTTAAAAGAAAATTTTTACAACTTTTGCAACCATGTGTTCACTGTGAATGGGACGTCTGAGTACAATGTGAGATTACCAAGTGATTCAGTCACATGCTTTATCGAAGCCATCTGTGTTCTCCCTGATGGGCAGGTCTTGGTTGCAGACTACAATAATAGCAAAGTCAAGCTGCTGAACCACCAGTACCAGATGGTGCATCACTGTGGTGTGGCTGCTAATATAGAGGACATGTGTCTCATCACACCCAGTGAGGTTGCAGTGGCTATGAATGATGGTAGTAACAAACATGAGGTCCAGTTTATCACAGTTACACACAGCCAGCTTGTCCTAGGGAGGAAGTTTAGGTTACAACATGACTGTAAAGGTATTGCCCATCACCAGGGAGACCTGTTTATTACCTCTGGTTCTACCCTGTACAAGTTCTCACTGAGTGGGAAACTGGTCTGCATATTGTATGAGGATAAATCAGATAGATTGACAGGTAAGAATCATGGTGAATTCATCCTGATGTCATTAGGATTATGTATTAAAAATTATTGTGAAACTTCATATTTGTCAAATGTTTATATTTCAATATATTGTTACAACAGCAAGACAATTATTCACTATTATTTGTTTATAAAAATGAGAGAAGTATTTTGACTGTCACTACATGACATGTCTATAAATAGAAACTGAGTTCCTGGGAAAGAGACACTTTCTGAACTGGTCTTCATTTTTAGTGATTGTCAATTACTCCACATGTGTAATGTGTTTAATCAATTAAAACTATTTCATTTCATCATATAAAATAAATACTATACAAATTGTTCTAGTTGGATTTTAAGAAGTATTCAAACGTAGGTATGTCAATATAAATAATACATTTTAACAACTTGCTTCTGTAAGTGGTTTGGTAAAAAAAACAATAAGGACAAGTTTCAAAATTGGTTCTTTGAATCATTATTGTTCTTTTTATAAACACTTGACAAACACAACTACAATCGTTACACTGCTCACGTATGAAACAGATTTATGTCTGCTTGTGTCAACTTTCATTAATGTCAGTACATTGTTTTCATATGTGTACATGTGTAGGAAATCTATTATTGCTGCATATAGTAACAGTCATATGCACATGCTGATTGAACTGTGTAATAATTTCCATCTGTGTAATTGTACATTATACTTCATTCCTAACTTGTTAGTCACATTTCAACATGTCAAACTTTTACACAACAACTGATAAAGAACCTTCATGTCACACAAAACTATTTATTATTAGTCAATTTGATGCATACATGTATATTTAAGATGTGTGAATTGTCTATTTATAACATTTTATATGAACTACACTATCAATGCAGTCTGTTTAAAAAGATTATTTAACATTTACAGTAATTCAATATCCTGATGTTACTTTGTTTTGCAGTATTGAAGTGTGCTCTGAGTCCCACAGGAGACAAGCTGTACATTACTGACTGGGACCATCACAAGCTCCTCACCCTGGCCATGGATGGAACACTCCTGGCTACATTAACAGACCCATCACTAGAGCGCCCATATGGTCTTCATGTGACCCCTGCAGGCCAGATGCTGGTCTGTGGATGGTACTCCCACACTATACTACAGGTGGACAGGGAGGGTAGGAGTAAGCTGGCCACTCTGGCTACACGGGAGAGGGGTGGAGTGGGGTTCCCAGTGTCAGTCTGCTACAGCAGCACTACATCCTCCATCATTGTGGGAAAGCTGGGGGATCACATCCTGGTGTTCAGAGTGGAATAGTGTGGACATGTATGTATTAGTTGTTGTAATAAGTTATAAATATTTCAATGACAATGTGTTATTGAACGTAAGAACAAAGTAGTGTGTGATGTTACAATACAACATTGTGTGTTAAGTTAAAGATACAAATAATTTATGTTCACATATTGTTATTTGCTAATCAAATGTGAGGGCTTTTGTTTGAACATTAGATCTAATACAATTATGTTATGATATCATAACATTTGTTTTATTATGGTCCTAAAATTTAGTTCTTGTAAACTTTGCATTACAAATCAAAGCATTTCAAATTAAAATTTAATATTTGTACAAAAATGCACATGTACATAGCAACTGAGGCTATTTTTAGACTTTCCTTTCTATAAACACCATGCTGTGTAAGAAATGTATATGGATACATACTTTTTAACCAGGTTTTCCGAAGGAAAAAACTGGTTATTAGATTGGCGAATGCGGGCGGGCTGGCTGGCTGGCTGGCTGGCTGGCTGGCTGGCGGGCTGGCGGGCTGGCTGGCGGGCCGAACAAGCTTGTCCGGGCCATAACTTTGTCGTTCATTGTGAGATTTTAAAATCATTTGGCACATTTGTTAACCATCATTAGACGGTGTGTCGCGCGAAAAAATTACGTCAATATCTCCAAGGTCAAGGTCACACTTTGAGTTCAAAGGTAAAAAATAGCCATAAATGAGCTTGTCTGGGCTATAACTATGTCATTCATTATGAGATTTTATAATAATTTGGCACATTTGTTCACCATCATGGGACGGTGTGTCACACGAAAGAATCACGTCAATATCTCCAATGTCAAGGTCGCCACGACTAAAAATAGATTTATTTTAAAACAAACTTACAAAGGGGGTTAATTTTGTTTGTTCATTTCAAAAGTTCAGTTTGAGTTGTCTCCCTTTATCAGATTTTTTTTCACAATGGAAACCTGGTTTTGTGACAATTTTGTCCCTTGTTATAAAATATGAAATAGTTGTTGAAATCTTTGGATGAATACATATTGATGTTTTGAGTCATGTTAACAGAATGTTGACATCTGATGTGAGATTTGTTAATTTACCTTTTTTTATGCTGTTGAACATTTGTTATTGATTTTAATTACATTTATATAAATGTGTGTGAATCATAAATATACATACAAGAAATACATCAAGCTATTCTGCTGCTGCAGTCGCTGCTGAGTCAGGACAACGATGCTGAGGATAAGGTGGACAAGGATAACCGGAATACGCAGAAGGTATAATTCATGCATTAATTATCAGGCGTTTTCTTGGCCATTTTTGGGAAAATGCTTTTTTTGGATTGGGATTTTCTTCGCATGACAAATCAATTGATTTGGTAATAAATAATTTTTAGCTCAACTGATTACTCAGGTGAGCTTTTGTGATCGGTCATTGTCCGTCGTCCGTCCGTCCACATTTGTTTGTAAACACTCTAGAGGGCATATTTCTTGTCCGATCTTCCTGAAACTTGGTCAGAAGCTTTGTCCCAATGATACCTCGGTCAAGTTCAAAACAAGGTCATGCCAGGTCAAAAACTAGGTCATTAGGACAAAAAATAAGAAAATCCTTGTAAACACTGTACAGGCTGTCAAGCGGTCATACTTTTTCCTACTTTTTCCTACTATTTCCTACTTTTTCATCAGGATCCTACTTTTTCCTATTTTTTTACCAAATCTTCCTACTATTCCTACTTTTTCATTTTCAATGGAGATTTTTTTTTAAAGAGTTTATTTAGTAAACTTGCAGGATGAATTGATCTATGGCATGACTGTATCCCTGTTAATGAGCATTCATCTAGATGAGACCTGACAACCCATGCTGACTGTCTGCTAGCACCTCTTTAGGAGCATAAATATTTATTTCTTATGTAACTTTTAAAATTATTGACAAGTTTTTTTTTTGAAGTAACAATAGTGCCTTGTTTACTTTCTTAGCATTTGTACACTGCAGACTTCACTACCTTACACAGTTCCCAGTGATGCAAGAGCTGAGGGAACCCATTGTTTATTCCAGTTTTATTTTGTTTCCATTGACAACAATTTGACCAAACCTTATGCATGTTTACATGATATTGCTGTTTGGAATGTAAAGATATAGAGATACATGTATTGTATGAGTGGTTATGTAATATGGAATTTATTACACAAGTTATTGGAAAAAAGATAAAACTGATGCTTTGCCGAGTTTTCATCATTTACAAATATAATGTAATACATTCTGTATTACATGACAACGGATATGATGTTCTATTGATATCATAGGTACATCATGTTTAGTAATTAAAGATAAATGCACAGAGCCTAAATGCCCTGATACATTTTTATGCTCCCGGTAGGGTGGCATATTGCAGTTGTACTGTCAGTCCGTTTGTCTGTCTGTCTGTGTGTGTGTGTCCGTCCGAAAACTTAAATATGGGCCATAACTTTTGCAATATTGAAGATAGCAACTTGATATTTGGCATGCATGTGTATCTCATGAAGCTGCACATTTTGAGTGGTGAAAGGTGAAGGTCATCCTTCAAGGTCAAAAGTTAAAAAATACAATCCAAGGGAAGTAATAAGCTTTAAAAGGGAGATAATTTCTAAACCTGCCAAATGATATATTGAAATTTTATTTCAAAGCTGCGCAATAGTGGGCATTGTGTTTCGGACAAACACAATTCTTGTCTAATGATGCCATAGCTAGTGAGGTAACTTCAAGGTGTTAAAGCGAAGTATTAAAATTATTAAACGGCATTATTACACTCCCGCAAAGTCATCAATAATGTAAAAGCCATTATTTGAAACTGGAATAAACAATGTAGTGCAACTGTTTCATTGCCCAATCAATGCTGTCATAAAAGATGTCAGGTGATAAGGTCCTATCTCCAGTTGCATAAACTGCTCTGCAATGACCAGTCATTTTGAATGTAACTTAAGTCATTATAACTGCACCCTATTGTCAATTTAAAGGTTTCACAATGTAGCTGTAGCAGAGCATTTACACTGCTTTATATACTAGTATTAATCTTGTACAACAAGTTGGTGTATCACTAAATAAATTTGGTCTTCTGCTTAAGGATATAACATGCACAATATAATTACCATTTTTATATCGATACACAGAAGACCTCTAACCACTTATTTGATGATACACCAAAATGAACAGCATCTTATTACATGTAAACTTCTTTATCAGGGTAGCTTTTCTTGAAACTTAATTATCATAGATACACTATAAGTGCTAAAATTTCTATTGGGAAAACAAAGTTTAACCCTTCATGGATGGAGAAGTTGGACAACAGTGGAAAAACACTGGGATCATGGTGCAAGAGAGATACCGGCAATGAGTTTGCAAGATATTGTACTGTCTGAATGAAGTCCATCTTGTAGTAATTCTGGTGCTAATCAACTTATAAGTCATGCAGATGGATAAAAACACAAGGAAAACATGAAATACATGCATGATAATTCACAAAAGCGTTTGTTTGGAAGTGCCCAAAAGCCAAGCAGCTCTCAGGGTTGTGGGGATAAATCTATCTGTATGCAAGTACATCCATCACACAAGGAACATGTACAAAAGGCTGAAATCTTCTGGGCCCTTAAGGTCGCTTCAAGTGGGTATCCATACAGAACATGTGATGGCATTCCTCCTCTGTTTCAAGCTATGTTTCCTGGACCTGTGTCTAAAAAATAAGTATTATGTATTCCTACTTTTGAGGGAAAAGTTCCTACTTTTCCCTACTTTTTTCCTACTTTTCTTGCAAAAGTAGTTCCTATTTTTTCCTACTTTTTGAAAAAAAGTCACTTGACAGCCTGCACTGTAGGATGCACATTTCAAGTCTAATCTTTATGTTAATTGGTCAAAATGTTTCTCTTAATGATATGTTGGTTGAGTTCAAAAGTGCTTCCGGTCCGTTGAAAAACATGGCCGCCAGTGGGCGGGGCAGTTTTCCTTATTTGGCTATAGAGAAACCTTGTAAACACTCTAGAGGCCACATTTATTGTCCGGTCTTCATGAAACGTTGTGTTTACAAGATTTGTCCCAATGATGCCTCAATCAAGTTTGAAACTGGGTCATGTTGGGTCAAAAACTAGGTCACTAGGTCAAAAACATGAAAAAACCTTGTAAACGCTGTAGAAGTCACATTTCATGCCCAATCTTTATGTTACTTTGTCAAAATGTTTCTCTTAATAATATGTTGGTTGTGTTCAAAAGTGCTTCCGGTCCCATTAAAAACATGGCCGCCAGTGGGCGGGGCAGTTTTCCTTTTTTGGCTATAAAGTAACCTTGTAAACACTCAAGAGGCCACATTCCTTGTCCGATCATCCTGAAACTTGGTCAAAAAATTTGTCCCAATAATACCTCAATTGAGTTTGAAACTGGGTCATGCTGGGTCAAAAACTAGGTCACTAGGTCAAAAAAGAAAACCCGTATAAACACTGTAGAAGTCACATTTCATGCCCAATCTTCATATCACTTTGTCAAAATGTTTGTCTTTATGATATGTTGGTTGAGTTCAAAAGTTGTTCCGGTCCGTTGTAAAACATTGCTGCGTATGTAAGTGGGCGTATTCCGTATTTGGCTATAGAGATACACTGTGAACATTCTAGAAGTCACAATTTTTGCCCAATCATCATAAAACTTGCTAAAAACATTGGCTTTATTCCAAAATTGTCCAGATCGGTGAATACACATTACCGCAATTTGGCGGGGCAGTTTTCTGTATATGCATATAATGAAAATATGTGAACATTCAAGAAGTCACATTTGTGGCCCAATTTTCATGAAAAGTGGTCAGAACATGTGTTTTCTAGATAAAAATGTTGAGTTCGAAAATAGTTCCGGTCATGAAAAGTGGTCAGAACATGTGTTTTCTAGATAAAAATGTTGAGTTCGAAAATAGTTCCGGTCCGTTGAAAAACATGGCTGCCAGGGAGGGCACATTTTCCTTATATTTATATAGTAAAAAAAGCTTGTGAACACTCTAGAAGTCACATGTTTTGCCCAATCATCATGAGATGTTGTTTTAGGATCTGTCTTTGTCCATCTTCCGTCTGTCCGTCCACATTTGGTTTGTAAACACTCTTGCATTCACATTTCTAAAACATTATTTATCAAAGTTGCTGAGAAGCTATATGGCCACAAGATCTCAGTCAAGTTTGATAATGAGCAAAATCGAATAATAAATGCCAGAATTATTGCCCTTAGATTGTCAAAATTTTATTGATATTATACAAAATCCTTGCAAACACTCTTGAGGTCAGAATTTTGTTTAAGATTTTTTTAATCTTGGTCATAATATTTATTTTTGTAAGCAAAGTTTGAGGTTTGGTCATGAGGGGTCAACACTCCATACGCCAGAGTTTTGGTTCAATAATGATGAAACTTGACCAGGATGTTTGTCTGGACAATATCTAGGTCAAGCTTGATGATTGGTAATGTGGGGACAAAATCTAGGTCATGGGGTTTAATCTCATAAAAACATTGTTAACACTTTAGAGGCCATAGTTTTGGTCCAATAATGATGACACTTGACCAGGATGTTATTCTTTATGATATCTAGGCAAAGTTTGACATTGGGTCATGTGGGGTCAAAATCTTGGTCACGAGGTCCAAATCTTACAAAATCCGTGTAAACACATGTAGAATTAGCATTACTTGCAAATGTTTGCATCGCAAAAAACCCATGCAAATGGACAGTACTCAATCAGAATTAATCATATGCCGAGCTCACACTGCATAAGTAAACAGAACAGAAGCAATCTAATATGCTCTAGAGGCCTTGTTAAAAAAAGTGAGCGAACTAGGGCCATCTTGGCCCTCGTGTATATATCTCTTGTTCGTTTATACCTAATGATAAAATATGACATTTATGCAGTGAAATAACAGCAGTGAAAATAACAAATTTTTATTTTCACCGATGAAAAGAACACATTTTCGGAACTCCTTTTCTATTTTTTAGATTATCATAAATAAGTATATATATATATTTTCTATGATCACGAGTGAATTAAAATCAACATTCCACCGAATCCAACACATTTTCTTTTTATTTTATGCTTAAATTCACCGTTTATTTACATTGTAAAAGGGTTTTAACTGGAAATTCCGCTGGTATAATGATGTAATTTCGTCATACTAATGACCTCATTTTGTATTTTGAAATGTTTTGAGGCACGCCACGGGACAAACTCCGAGAAAGGGTAACTTTTCAGCGAAAGGGAAACAGCTGTTTATTATTTTCTTGAAAAAGGGGCATAACAGAAACAGAAAATGTGTTCATGTCAGTGTAAGATCGTTTGTTATTTCACTCGTGATCATAGAAAAATAATTTCTATGATCACTCGTGAAATAACAAACGATCTTACACTGACATGAACAAATATCTTCTATATATTACTTCAAATTATAATAATAAAATCATATAATGATAGTTTTATACTGTGCCTCGCTCTGGGAAAATGGGAATAAATGCATGTGCGTATTGTGCCATCCCAGATTAGCCTGTGCAGTTTGAACAGGCAAATAAGCAACGATAATTTCCTCATTTATGGAAATGTTTGTATATAGGAAGTCTCTTATAAACGAAATTCCGTCTAGCGGAAAGTGTTAGATAAGCCTGTGTGGCTGTATAGGCTAATCTGGGAAGACACTTAGCGCAAACTGTATTTAGCCCGGTTTTCTCAGAATGATGCTCAAAATTTCAGTCTGTTAAAGAATTGTACAAGATGATACAAGGTGAGCCTCGTTCTGGGAAAAAAGTTCTTAATGCGTTTTAAGTCCAACCCACAGATTAGCCTGTGCAGTGCACACACAGACTAATCAGGTATGTTACTTTCCGCTTTTGATGAAATTGTCGTTTTAATGGAATTTATACTAAACACAAATCAAGTCTTGGCGGAATCAAGTGTCGTCTTAGGTTAGCCTGTGAGAACTTCACAGGCTAATGTGGGACGATGCTATACACATGCATTAAGCCCAGTTTTTCCTGGACAGGGCTCAAGTTAAGTCGGCTTCCAGTCTATTGTAGAGTGGTATTTAACATTCTGATGAAAACAAATATGGTATAACAAACAAACTGGATGAACATGTGGTTTTTGAGACCATGGTGTACATGTACATGCAAATAAAAAATAATTGTTAAGCGATACTAATGTTAGTAATGTATGATTTAATTTAGAGAGCTAAAATTTATTTGCTCTTGTGCTATTTGAATCTTGTCTCATAGTTGTGAAATCTCAATATTTTTAAACATTACTATTCATGGGTATTCAAACTAGAAAACGTATTCTTAATTAATTGTGGAAACTAAGTTTATATAAATAAAGGAACAAATAAATATAAAATGTAGTAATACAATCAAAAATGTATGTTGAGTACATATTGGTGTAGTAGGACTTGTTCACAGATTAACCCTTTACCACTTATATAATCATTTTCACGCATGTGTAGTCTCTCAGAAAGTTAAATTTAATTAAATACCTTTCTTACTATATTCAATATTTAAAGGTTTCATTGCCAACCCTTAGCTACTGATGAGCAGCAAACAGCATAAAACCTGAACAGACTGTGAGTTACTTGCAGGCTGTTCTGGTTTTATGTTGTTTGGATATTTTCACTTTGCTTCTGAGAGGTTAAGGGTTAACAGAATGGCAATTTTCTAAAAATTATAATATACAATCAAACCCATTGGCTCAAACTCGATTGGCTAGAATTTCGAGGTGGTTCGAACTATCCTGGAAGCACCTATTTTTTATTGCTAAATATGTATTTATATACATTTAAGTGGGATGGCTTGAATTCGCGAATGTCAAATTATCAGATGTCTCGAAACATTTTCGCAGTACCGGTCACAATGTTACACTTTCTATTGTTTGTTTGGCTCTAACGCACCTTGGGGTCAATTAATGTTGTTACTTGATTATGAGCTTTTTATCAAATGCTCGCTATATTGTCAAACATGTAATTGACTCGATCTCAATTGATTTGAGTAAAAGATGACATTTTGTATACAATCTGGTGGTTTTTGTAGATGTTTTAATAAAATGGCTGGAACGGCTGCATCACTATATGTACACTGTCAACTTAATTGATCGCTGACAATATTTCAGCGATTTTCATATAATGCTTATGAATGCTTTTTTTCTTAGCGTTATTCCTTACATATACCCATAAATGTGCAACGTAAAAACGGGCTGATATAGTATACATTTATTATATGATATGTGTTTGATTGTATGTGTAACTTTTATAAAAATATTATTTACTTAAACATATTAAGTATATATGTTTTTCTTACTAAGTTCAAAAGCAGAAGGTAGTACGGAGTATAGGCAGTATGAATGCCCTTCAACTGGAGATGATATTCTGGTGCAGATTTATGTTAGTAATCATAACGATGGTCCCAATTTAAAATGCCGAACCTACATTTTTTGTCATTTCGCGATTTTGATACTGTACAAAGCAGGAAATGAATGCGCATATACCCCCAAAATAACGAACTAGTTTACCAATCGCAAAAGCTAAAAAAAGTCATTTGATGTAAAGACGAACCGCAATTGATTGGAGTCAAAATGACAAAGCTGAAAAAAATGGTAACTTTGGCATTTTGCGCGCTAATCAATATATTAAAGTATCAATATAGCCACGTATTTTTAAGGTAAATTAACGATACGTAAACTTTTGCTTATAGAATAATTCAATGATGTACATTTTACAGCATTGATGAGCGCAAAAAGGGACCCAAATACTATAAAATGTTGAGGCCTTAACCTAGTAACATGTGACCACAACTAATAGCTTGTTCCTACAACTTATTAAGTTTAGGTCTCAACATAGGAAGTTGTTTCTTCAACTTAATAACTTCTGGTCGCAAGTTCCTAAGTTGAGACCACATCTTAATAAGTTGTGGGAACAAATTACTAAGTTTGGACCACAACTTTGTTTAACCAATCAGATAGGCCGTTTCATCTTTACCGTTTTATCACAGTTAGTACCCTTATACTCGTACTATTGTGTGTTCGGGTTCGAGCGACGGTTTGAGCACTATCTCTGCAAGCTATGGATCCCAGTATTGAGCCCCTGTCTGAGAACTTGCCTTGTTAGCGACTGGGTTCAGGGTTCCATCCCCAGTCATAGCACTAGCAACGTAAGCGTCGGATCCCGGTTTCGAGTTCCGAAGCACTCGCTTCGTAAGAGAGTGTTCCGTGGTTTTTGGATTCGAACCCTGGACCCTTCTTGTAAAAGACGATTGCTCTGACCGGGGCTCGATCCTGGGAACCATCGCTTACGAAGCGAGTGCTAGATGCCAAAGTTTTCGACGGTCCCTGGGTTCGAATCACGGTATGAGCACTAGTCCTTAAAGCTAATTAGGAGTTTTTGACGGTCCCGGGGTTCGAATCACGGTACGAGCAATAGCCCTGAAAGCTTTGCGTCTCTATATCGAGCCTCGGTCTGGGGACTTACCCTTTAAGCAACGGCTTGAATTCTGATGCGAGAATATGCACCAACAGTGACAGGTCCTGGGTTCTAGCCCCAGTGTGATCAGTACTAGCCCTGAAAGCTATAAATCCCGAGTTCAAGCCTGTGTCTTACCACTTGCCCAGTAAGGGAAGGATCCCAGTTGCGAACCTCAGTCTGAGCATTCACACAGGGACTCGAACTAGACAGCCGTCGCTAACATACCATACTGAGCACTCGCCTTCTAAGCGACCGGTTGCCAAAATGAGCACTAGCTCTGTAAGCAACATTTTCTGGTTTCGAGTCCCGGAATGAGAGCTCGTCTCGCAAGCTATTCAAGTCGCCGTGGTGTAATGGATATGGTGTCCGCCTAGCGACCGGGAGGTCACGGGTTCGATCCCCACCGTGGGAGCGTTCTTTAGATCTCCCCCAAAGACACCAAGTACTGGTTCTAGGCCCAGGGTACGGACTCGAGAGCGTTTATATAAGCCTAAGGCTTTCGATGCAATCGAGCTAAAATAAATAGGTTTAAACTAAACTAAGCTATGGGTGTCCGATTCGAGCGCCTGTCTGAGCACTAGCCCTTTAATCTATAAATCCCGCATTATTCGGGTCCGGCGCTAAGACAAAATGACTCAGATCAGGGTCCGTTTGCTTAAATTGTAAATACTTAAACCGGGATTTGAGCCCGGGGCACATATCGTATAGGGTATGTGCTCAGGCAGGGCCTCAAAACCAGGACCCGTTACGTAAGGTGCGAATGCTCAGACTGGGGTCCTAGTCGCTTACAGGGAAAGTCCTTTGATTGGTGCTAAAACCCAAAGACCCATCTTTTATAAAGGGAGCTATCAGGCCTGGATTCGAAACTGGAATCCGTCGCATATGTGGCTTGTTTTTACACCAGGGTTCTAACCCTGAACACAGTCGCTAACTTGGCGATTGCTCAGATAGGTAGGGGCTCAAATCTGGAATAAGTTTTGGGAATAAGTTATGAAGATATGGCCACACGATACTAAGCTGAGGTCTCAACTTAATAAGTTGGAATGGAAAACAGTGGAATAATTTATTATATTGAAACAAAATCTATTACAATAAGATGTCCAATTTGCTGAAACATCACATAAACGCAAGTCTAAATGACAAAGATACATTTTATAGCAGATTTATTAACTTAGCGTCAAAGTAATTCCATACGAACATGCTCCATCATGAGACACTTTAAAAAATGTTAAACGTATTATTTCTTTGATTGTGTGCAAGAAATGTTTAACAAAAATACATCTCCTGAAAACTTGTGTTTTTGTAAGTTCAGCATTTTAAATTGGGACCTGCATCGATAAGTATACTAGTATTAGAAATAGGTTGTCTCGATTTATGGATGGCTCGAACTTTTGTTTTCTGTCATGGCCAGTTCGAGCCATTGGGTTTTGACTGTATTCAGCAATTAATGTTTGCATTATATCAAAACTAAGAAATAAACCTGACTAAAAGAAGATTTAACATTATTGTTCTTAATGAACAGTCCTATATCAAAATTAAAAATAAATAAAATAAAACTTTTCAAACACTTTTCTAAAAAAAATGTGGAATATGTACTGTAAATTTGTTATTATTTGTGGGACATTAATGAATGTGTATTTCTTGGGTTAACTGATCCACGAATTAACTCAAACACATTACACAATGACCCAGGCAAATTAAGTTTTTCCCAAAATCAGAAATCCACGAATTTACGTGTTCACGAAAAAGTTTTTTTTTGAAATTTTAAAAACCCTCGAAGTGTTACGCAAACGAATATAAATGATTTACCAGTGTCAGGGGTGTAACATTACAGTCTCCAGCTTGAAGTGGTGACTAACATTGTACTATTTTTTTGTATTCAGGCCCTTCTCGAAAAAGTGCACTAAATGCGCATTTAATGCGCATTTAATGCACATTTAATGCGCATTAAATGCGCATGTTATTGGCACCGTATTTTTTGCTTAACAAGTGCATTTTATTCTGTTAAAAAAACAACACCTTTTACTAGTGTGTTTATACATATAAGTGTATTTTTCCACGAAATAATACACTAAAGTGCGTTTATTATGATAATAAGTGCGCTTAAGTTTATTTTTAAGCGCATTTATACACTTGAGTGTATTTTAAGACATACAAATAATACACTTCATGGTCAAAGTAAATTTTTTAATGCGCATTAACACACTCATACAAATAATACACTTCATGGAGTATTGAAAGTGAATTTTTTAAGCGCATTAATACACTTGAGTGCATTTCCAGACAAACAAATAAAACACTTCATTGAGTTTTCAAAGTGAATTTTTGTAAGCGCATTAATACACTTGAGTGCATTTCCACTGATACAAATAATACACCTTACAAAATTGAAAGTGAATTTTTTTAAGCGCATTAATACACTTGAGTGCATTCCCAGTCATACAAATAATACACCTTACAGTATTAAAAGTGAATTTTAAAGCGCATTAATACACTTGAGTGCATTTTCAGTCATACAAATGATACACTTTATGAAGTGTTGGAAGTGAATTTTTTAAGCGCATTATTCGCTCAAGTGTACTTTTCATCACTTCAAATTAGTATGCTTAAAAATTTACCAAATTTTTAAAAAATCCCAGCATTTTGAAGCCAGCATTCATTCTTTAAATGAAAGATTTGTGTAAACACATACATAAAAAAACAAAAAGTACAATTCAATAGATAAGTACACACTTTATTAGAATGTTAAACCTTAAAAAACAAAAACAAAGGTTACATATCTACATAAGAGAGGATTCAAACGGGCTATTGTCTATCTGGAATTAACAACTTTAAATATCAAGCTCATACCAGTGATTTTTCTCCCCTCTGATTACCAGTTACTGATTAACAGCCAAAAACAGGTGGTTTCCGCTTCAAAAATATTAAAGTTTTCCCCTCCTTAAGCTGAAATGTTTTCCCTATCATTTACTAGATTTTTAACAAGGTTTTCCGAAGGAAAAAACTGGTTATTAGATTGGCGAATGCGGGCGGGCTGGCTGGCTGGCTGCCTGGCGGGCTGGCGGAACAAGCTTGTCTGGGCAATTACTATGGCGTTCATTGTCAGATTTTAAAATAATTTGGCACATTTGCTTACCATCATTGGACGGTGTGTCGCGCGAAATAATTACGTCGATATCTTCAAGGTCAAAGTCACACTTTGAGTTCAAAGGTCAAAAATGGCCATAAATGAGCTTGTCCTGGCCATAACTATGTCATTCATTGTGAGATTTTAAAATCATTTGGCACATTTGTTCACCATCATGGGACGGTGTGTCGCACGAAAGAATCACGTCAATATCTCCAATGTCAAGGTCGCCACGACTAAAAATAGATAATAAAAAAAAAAACTTACAAAGGGGGTCAATTTTGTTTGTTCATTTCAAAAGTTCAGTTTGAGTTTTCTCCCTTTATCAGATTTTTTTTTCACAATGAAAACCTGGTTGTGTGACAATTTTGTCCCTTGTTATATATTACATAAATTCCAAATCCCTTTTTAATATGGACAAAAGCAGCACATTCAATTCAATCATATTATGGATCCTAATATATGATAAATGAACCGTATTCCTGAAATTTATATAAATCTATATCTTATTTTTAAGATCTTCCTTTTTTGTTCATTATTGCGCTAAAATATGCCCTTCTGAGAGCCAGTATATACAGGTTGTTTTGAATTTCCAGGGAAAATCACTGCATACATGCTGACAATATTTAGCAGCTTAGCCCCTGTCACTATATTTGTTGTTATACACTGTTCCTTACAAAGAATGCATTCATAAACCACCCTTTATAGAGCAGTTCACCAGCTGATCAGGTCTAAATACTACTGTCATGGTCTGTGAGGCGCATCTCGTGCATGATCTCATTTGAGATAAGGTCCTGAAATATATTTTATAATGTGTTAAATATTGCTGTTATGGTAATCTTGTTCAACAGTTGCTATAAATATCATAAATTTAAATCAAAACAAGTTTGTTGGCTTGTTGTTTTTGTTAGTTTATTTTTGCAATTTTAATCTCGTGATCATATGTGACTTAACGCTTTTCATAAATAATTTAAAGAAATAACGTTTGGTAGAAAATACTGTTTATAAATGTACTAATATATGTGGTCTCCTTTGGCTGTGTGAACTGGTCGGAAGTGTGACGTCTTTAAAATGCAATAACCTTTATTATATAGTTTTACCTCTCAACAAATCCATCTTTTCTTGGTCAAGGACAAGCTACAGGGTGCGGTTTCCCACTCCTGTTCCCCTCAAGTTGGCCTGCTCGTGCAGGGTAAAACCTGGTATAAATATCCATACATCAGGTAGCCCCCCTTTTGCTCCCTTTTTTGGCAGGCGATGATGCACATTCTGTCCAATGGATCTTCCGATCAATGTAAATTTCACCTTGGGGTTTAACCTTCAAATATAAAATATAAAAGTTCTTATTAAATATGGGGGAAATAATTAATGACAAGAAATAGGTATAAATAAATTTTAAGATGACAATAACCATAAAATACAGCCATAATAATTCAAATGGTGTTTTTTTCCTTAAAATTGCATTTCATTTACTTATCCATTTACATTTCCCAGTGACAATACATAAATATGATAATGATCATAATTAATTAAATTAAAAAGAGATGCAGAAATGAAAATACAAACCTGTTACAGCTGTTCTTCAATATTCCAAAAAAAGGCAGTTGTTGAACTATGAGACCATATCACTTTAACCACCCACTTTGAATTTTCTTTGCAACAAACTTATTGTTGATATACACATTGTTTACAAAAAACAACTTTCTGTGCTCCAAATAACTTGCTGAACTCCAACCAATCAAAAGTGGTTTGTTTTAAAATAGATGGTGCCATAACCAATCAAAAGTCTTTAAACCCCCCTTTGTTTGGGCTAGATGGAGCACTGATAGGGATTAGTGTTTATGATGCTAATGGATCTCTTATCTGATCCTGATCTTATCTGATATTAATTGAATAATAATAATATTGAATAATACACAGCACACTTAGCACATTATATTTAATTGTTAATATTTCAATATAACATACTGAATGGTGTTAGCAAATAATAATAGTACTATAAAAATTATTTAAATTGTCTTTTAAAATGTATGTTAATAGTCAATGTGGTAGACATTAATTGAATTGGGGTTAAACATCAGTGTAAGAAAGTTCAAATACTTATTTTTTATATTGTGGAGATATAATTGATTCTGGCACGCCCACATAATATTTTTGACACTTTCATTATTTTTAATTAGTTACCCACAGCCTGATTTAGTTGTACTTTTCCCTTTAAAAGCTGCTCTTCTGATTCACATATTTTATGAGCAGACAAATTGCAACAATAAGACCATAAACATTATGTGAAGATAAAAAAGAATTCAGTACAATCCTCCTATTAAACACTATATCTCTGTCCTTTAACTTCAGTTAGTTGCTATAGTGTAGCTCTTTTTTATGAAGATGCACTAAAACTACACTTGTACAGAAAGAATATTTTTTTGCAAATCAGAAGATACACTAATATGCACAAAAAATGCACTTCATAAAAAAAATGCACTTATTACATAAAAAGATGCACTTTGTCTACAGAAGATACACTAAAAGTACAGTAAAATACACTTAAAGATAATGAAAATACAGAAAAAATGCACTTTAGTTCACTTTATTATGAAAAAAGTGCAGAAAAAATACACTTTTTGGTAAAAATGCAAAAAAATACACTTTTTAAAGCGTATTTTGTTAAAAAGTGCATTTTATTTTGAGAAGGGGGCCTTTTTGAAGAAGTCGTCTATCTGGAAGGAGCATGGTTCAGGAATATTTTTCCTTCTAAGGGAATGGCAGCTTTTCGCAAATTTGGGAATTTCATGACACAAATTTTCACAATTTAAAGAAGGCGTTTGGGTAATATTTTAACTAAAACTTTTTTCCCTCAACATATCAAACAAAATTAATGTTTGCAATTTCGTTGTAAAAAATCATGTCTTGGTATTGGTTACTGTTAAAATGTGGATTTATGTTTTGTCAGCTGGAAGTCATTAAGGGAAAGTGGTCTGTAACATAATTTTACTCCCAGGTGTATGTGAACAGCAGTTTCTTTCCTTTTTTATAAAGTACACGTACTAGGCACTTCCTTATATGCTAGTGGAATAATAAAATGAGCACTGAAACTGAACTTAAAAAAAACGCATGTAAAAGAATATGAACTGTACATTCGTTATTATTTGTGGGATATTAATTAATGTTGATTTTCTGGGTTTAATGATCCACGAAATTAACTAATAAACATATCAAAATGACCCAGGCAAATTCCTCCTCTTTTCCAAAATCAGAAATCCACCAATTTAGGTATCCACGAAAAAGTATTTTTTGAACAACATTTAAGTTATACTCCAAAGAATCTAAATGCGTTTTCCTGTTTCAGACGTGTGACATTCTAGTCTCTAGTTTGAACTGTGACTTATATTTTGCTATTTTTAATCAGTTGGTGCCTTTTTTGTATTAGTAGTTTTTCTTGAACAGACATTTTTCATGACTATTTTTCCGTCTTAGGAAATGGCCATTTTCACAAATTTGAGAATTTTGTGACGAAAATTTACATAGTTTAAAGACGTTTGCAACTCAAATTTTCACAATTGTAAAAAGTGAAATTTTGAACAGTTCATGACAATTTTTGTCCTAATTTTGAAAAGTTTGCCACTCATTTGTTGACAAAATGAGGGTGACTAGGCTGCTTGACAAGGATGAGACAAAACAAGCCCGGTGATTTGATTTGTGCTTGTGGGCGTTTGAGTAATATTTTTACTAAAACTTTTATTTTCCCTTTTGATATAATCAAAGTTAATGTTTGCACTTTACTGGGAAAAAAGTGTGTATTTGTATTGGTTACTGTGAAAATGTGGAACTTTGGGTGTCTTCAAACAAGTTTGGTCAGCTGGTAGTCGTTCAGGGCAAGTGGCCTGTAACATTATTGTACTCCCAGGTGTATGTGAACAGCCTTTTCTTTCCTTCTTTATTAAGTACACGTAATAGGAACTTCCTTATATGCTTGTGGAATAATAACATGAGCACTGAAATTGAACATTTCAGCAAAAACGCATATTAATGAATATTTTGATGGGTTTGTGCAAAGTTCCATGCAATTAGAAGCACCCATTATTCCCAATATAAAGATTTCATGCTGCGAATTTTGAAAATGTTAGATATTATCACGCTTATTTTCCAAAGGAGTGTGGTACAGGTACTTTTTCAGTTGGGCAAAACATTGCTGGTGTATTTCTTATTTACTAACTCAAAAGACTGACTGGGCCAAAATATTTCACATATTTCGCTTAACGTTACAGTAACTGCTAGGCACAGAATACAACTGTTTGGTGAAAGGCTCAGCCGTATCAAGGCCTAGTGATGTGGGGCGACGCGACTTTTCCATTTCTGCGTATTGCATCATGCCGGACATTTTAGCTGACACTAACAAGGGAGAGAACTGAAGATCTTCACCAACAGTGAGTGCTTGCTCTTTAGTTGCTGTTGAATTGATTTATCTGACACTAACAAGGGAGGAAACTGAAGATCTGCCCCAGCATGTGGACGTCACATGCTTATCTGGGACGACACTGTCGAATACTGATGAGCGGCATATTGGCTTAAAAATACATCTCAAAAAATTAAGTAAAAATAATATTTATGAATTTACAGGTTAGTAAAGCATTAGCCAACGCTTTATTTTTGTTTATTTCAAACGGTTTAATTGTTTTAATGTT